>NC_041388.1:493956607-493998468 GCF_002162155.2 Triticum dicoccoides | reverse complement strand
GGGTCCAAGTCCTCTACATCACGTTCGTTCCAAAAATCACGTTCCCGAAGGCTTCATTCCGTTTGGACTCCGTTTGATATTCTTTTTCTGCAAAACTCTGTAATAGACAAAAAACAGCAATTCTGGGCTGGGCCTCCGGTTAATAGGTTAGCCCCAATAATAATATAGAAGTGTATAATAAAGCCCAATAATTTCCAAAACAGAATATAATATAACATGGAACAATCAAAAATTATAGATACGTTGGAGACATATCAAGCACCCCCAAGCTTAATTCATGCTCGTCCTCGAGTCGGTAAATGATAAAAACAGAATTTTTGATGTGGAATGCTACTTGGCATAATTTCAATGTAATTCTCTTAATTGTGGTATGAATATTCAGATCCGAAAGATTCAAGACAAAAGTTTAATATTTACATAAAAATAATAATACTTCAAGCATACTAACTAAGCAATTATGTCTTCTCAAAATAACATGGCCAAAGAAAGTTATCCCTACAAAATCATATATCTGGCTATGCTCTATCTTCACCACACAAAGTATTTAAATCATGCAGAACCCCGATGACAAGCCAAGCAATTGTTTCATACTTTTGGTGTTCTCAAACTTTTTCAATCTTCATGCAATACATGAGCATGAGCCATGGACATAGCACTATATGTGGAATAGAATGGTGGTTGTGGAGAAGACAAAAAAGGAGAAGATAGTCTCACATCAACTAGGCGTATCAACGGGCTATGGAGATGCCCATTAATAGATATCAATGTGAGTGAGTAGAGATTGCCATGCAACATATGCACTAGAGCTATAAGTATATGAAAGCTCAACAAAAGAAACTAAGTGGGTGTGCATCCAACTTGCTTGCTCATGAAGACCTAGGGCATTTTGAGGAAGCCCATCATTGGAATATACAAGCCAAGTTCTATAATGAAAAATTCTCACTAGTATATGAAAGTGATATCATAGGAGACTCTCTATCATGAAGATCATGGTGCTACTTTGAAGCACAAGTGTGGAAAAAGGATAGTAATATTGTCCCTTCTCTCTTTTTCTCTCATTTTTTATTTGGGCCTTCTTTTTTTCCTTTTGGCCTCTTTTTTTTTCTTTTTTTTCTTTTTTTTTTAATTTTCGTCTGGATTCTCATCCTGACTTGTGGGGGAATCATAGTCTCCATGATCCTTTCCTCACTAGGACAATGCTCTAATAATGATGATCATCACACTTTATTTACTTACAACTCAATACTTAGAACAAAATATGACTCTATGTGAATGCCTCTGGCGGTGTACCGGGATGTGCAATGATGCATGAGTGACATGTATGAAATAATTATGAACGTGGCTTTGCCACAAATATGATGTCAACTACATGATCATGCAAGCAATATGACAATGATGAAGCGTGTCATAATAACGGAATGGTGGAAAGTTGCATGGAAATATATCTCGGAATGGCTATGGAAATGCCATAATAGGTAGGTATGGTGGCTGTTTTGAGTAAGGTATTTGGTGGGTTTATGGTACCGGCGAAAGTTGCGCGATACTAGAGAGGCTAGCAATGGTGGAAGGGTGAGAGTGCGTATAATCCATGGACTCAACATTAGTCATAAAGAACTCACATACTTATTGCAAAAATCTATTAGTTATCATAGCAAAGTATTACGCGCATGCTCCTAGGGGGATAGATTGGTAGGAAAAGACCATTGCTCGTCCCCGACCGCCACTCATAAGGAAGACAATCAATAAATAAATCATGCTCCGACTTCATCACATAACGGTTCACCATACGTGCATGCTACGAGAATCACAAACTTCAACACAAGTATTTCTCAAATTCACAACTACTCAACTAGCATGACTCGCATATCACCATCTCCATATCTCAAACAATTATCAAGTATCAAACTTCTCATAGTATTCAACACACTCATAAGAATTTTTTTACTAATCTTGAATGCCTATCATAATTAAAGCAAATTACCACGCTGTTTTGTAGGACTCTAAAAATAATCTAAGTGAATCATGAGAGAACAATTGTTTCTATAAAACAAATCCACCACCGTGCTCTAAAAGATATAAGTGAAGCACTAGAGCAAAAACTATATAGCTCAAAAGATATAAGTGAAGCACATAGAGTATTCTAATAATTTTCAAATCATGTGAGTCTCTCTCAAAAGGTGTGGACAGAAAGGATGATTGTGGTAAACTAAAAATCAAAGACTCAAATAATACAAGATGCTCCAAGCAAAACACATATCATGTGGTGAATAAAAATATAGCTCCAAGTAAAGTTACCGATAGATGAAGACGAAAGAGGGGATGCCTTCCGGGGCATCCCCAAGCTTAGGCTTTTGGGTGTCCTTGAATTTTACCTTGGGGTGCCATGGGAATCCCCAAGATTAGGCTCTTGTCACTCCTTGTTCCATAATCCATCAAAACTTAACCCAAAACTTGAAAACTTCACAACACAAAACTCAAAATAGAAAATCTCGTGAGCTCCGTTAGCGAAATAAAACAAAACACCACTTCAAGGTACTGTAATGAACTCATTATTTATTTATATTGGTGTTAAACCTACTGTATTCCAACTTCTCTATGGTTTATAAACTATTTTACTAGCCATAGATTCATCAAAATAAGCAAACAACACACGAAAAACAGAATCTGTCAAAAACAGAACAGTCTGTAGTAACCTGTAGCTAACGCAAACTTCTGCGATCCCAAAAATTATAAAATAAATTGCTGGATGTGAGGAATTTATCTATTAATCATCTTCAAAAAGAATTAACTAAATATCACTTTCCAAATAAAAATGGCAGCAATTCTTGTGAGCGCTCAAGTTTCTGTTTTTTACAGCAAGATCAAAAAGACTTTCCCCAAGTCTTCCCAACGGTTCTACTTGGCACAAACACTAATTAAACACAAAAAACACAACCAAAAAATACGCTAGATAAATTATTTATTACTAAACAGGAGCTAAAAGCAAGGAAAAAAAATTGGGTTGCCTCCCAACAAGCGCTATCGTTTAACGCCCCTAGCTAGGCATAAAAGCGAAGATAGATTTAGGTATTGCCATAATAATATGATAGCTCAATAAACTCATTTGATATTCTCTACGTTCAGCAGCAAGTTTTCTTTGAGGCAAGCAAAAGTAATCGAAAGGGCTAAATTTAATGGAACAAAAGTCACCAAGATCAAGTTTAGGAGGTATAGGTTCCTCCTTCGGCCCTTCGTATTGCACAACCAATTCATCATTATAAGCATTCTTTTGAGAGAACTTTGTGAGCCTATACTTGAGAGAATATCCTAGATCATTATCTCGAATAGCCAAATCATTATTAAGTTCAGAAATTCTATCAACTAGAACATTGGTAGGAACCCTCTTTCTAAGATTTTCATTGAAAGCAACATAGTCTAGAGATTGAAAATGCATTTTTTTCTTGATCAAAGAGAATAGCCTCTATGGGAGGACTGACAACGTCCACCCTATAACGCGCAAAGATTTCTTTGGCCTCTTTTATTATAAATCTAAACTCATGAGCCAAAAAGATAGTAGCGGCACGCTCAAGAGAAGAATGCTCAATATTAGAAAATTCTAGGAAAATCATTTGTATGCAAGGATGCATGTGCATGAATTGTCTTTCAAGTTCAATTACAAGCATGGCGATAGCGTCTGCAAGACTACTAGTTCTATGAAGAATAGAACTACCCATAGAAGGCAAAGCACCGGCACAAGTAAAGAAATCTTGGATAACTCCTTTTCCAATAATATTACCACTACCAATTCGGAATTTTTTTTGTATGTAAGATAGGGGGTTCTTCAGCAGGAGCATCAGAATTTTCCATGATATTATTATTGTCCATATCGACAATAATTTCCCCAATTTCAGACATAATGGCATAAAGTGCAAGGGGCAAAAAGATGCAAATAGGAAAGAGAAGGAGGACCGGAGAGAGAGGGCGAATAAAATGGCAAGGGTGAAGTGGGGGAGAGGAAAACGAGAGGCAAACGGCAAATAATGTAATGCGGGAGATAAGGGTTTGTGATGGGTACTTGGTATGTTGACTTTTGCGTAGACTCCCCGGCAACGGCGCCAGAAATCCTTCTTGCTACCTCTTGAGCACTACGTTGGTTTTCCCTTGATGAGGAAAGGGTGATGCAGCAAAGTAGCGTAAGTATTTCCCTCAGTTTTTGAGAACCAAGGTATCAATCCAGTAGGAGATCACGCTCAAGTCCCACGCACCTACACAAACAAATAAGAACCTCGCAACCAATGCGATAAAGGGGTTGTCAAGCCCTTCTTGGTCACTTATGAGAGTGAGATCTGATAGATATGGTAACAAAATATTTTTGGTATTTTTATGATAAAGATGCAAAGTAAATAAAGCGAAATAGAAACGGCACCAGAAATAGCTTGTTAACGGGAGATTAATATGATGGAAAATAGACCCCGGGGCCATAGGTTTCACTAGTGGCTTATCTCGAAAGCATAAGTATTACAGTGGGTAAACAAATTACTGTTGAGCAATTGACAGAATCGAGCATAGTTATGAGAATATCTAGGTATGATGATGTATATAGGCATCACGTCCGAGACAAGTAGACCGACTCCTGCCTGCATCTACTACTATTACTCCACACATTGACTGCTATCCAGCATGCATCTAGAGTATTAAGTTCAAAGGAACAGAGTAACACTTTAAGTAAGATGACATGATGTAGAGGGATAAACTCATGCAATATGATATAAACCCCATCTTGTTATCCTCGATGGCAATAATACAATACATGCCTTGCTGCCCCTACTATCACTGGGAAAGGACACCGCAAGATTGAACCCAAAGCTAAGCACTTCTCCCATTGCAAGAAAGATCAATCTAGTAGGCCAAACCAAACTGATAATTCGAAGAGACTTGCAAAGATAACCAATCATACATAAAAGAATTCAGAGAAGATTCAAATATTGTTCATAGATAAACTTGATCATAAACCCACAATTCATCGATCTCAACAAACACACTATAAAAGAATATTACATCGAATAGATCTCCACGAGAATCATGGAGAACTTTGAATTGAGATCCAAAGAGAGAGAAGAAGCCATCTAGCTAATAACTATGGACCCGACGGTCTGACGTAAACTACTCACACATCATCGGGGAGGCTATGGTGTTGATGTAGAAGCCCTTCGTGATCGATGCCCCCTCCGGCGATGCTCCGGAAAAGGCCCCAAGATGGGATCTCACGGGTACAGAAGGTTGTGGCGGTGGAATTAGGTTTTTGGCTCCGTATCTGGTAGTTTGGGGGTACGTAGGTATATATAGGAGGAAGAAGTACGTCGGTGGAGTAACATGGGCCCCGCGAGGGTGGAGGGCGCCCCTGGGGGGGTAGGTGCGCCCCCTACCTCGTGCCTTCCTAGTTGATGTCTTGACGTAGGGTCCAAGTCCTCTGGATCATGTTCGTTCCAAAAATCACGTTCCCGAAGGTTTCATTCCGTTTGGACTCCGTTTGATATTCTTTTTCTGCGTAACTCTGAAATAGGCAAAAAAACAGCAATTCTGGGCTAGGCCTCCGGTTAATATGTTAGTCCCAAAAATAATATAAAAGTGTATTGTAAAGCCCAATAATGTCCAAAACAGAATATAATATAGCATGGAACAATCAAAAATTATAGATACGTTGGAGACGTATCAGTACTTATTCACAAACTTGAAAAAAACACTCTTGTTTTGATATAGATATATACCACTAAAAATATATTACTTTTAACTCAAAGTGTATTTCTCAGGCAGTGAAATATATTACAGTGATGCATATAATTGTGTAGGATCGAAAGTATTTCTAGAGGGGGGTGATTAGACTACTTGACCAAATAAAAATCTAGCCTTTTCCCAATTTTAGTTCTTGGCAGATTTTAGCTATCTTAGCACAAGTCAAGCAATCTCCACACAATTCAAGCAAGCATGCAAAAGAGTATATGAGCAGCGGAAAGTAAAGCATGCAACTTGCAAGAATGTAAAGGGAAGGGTTTGGAGGATTCAAACGCAATTGGAGACACGGATGTTTTTGTCGTGGTTCCGATAGGTGGTGCTATCGTACATCCACGTTGATGGAGACTTCAACCCATGGAGGGTAACGATTGCGCGAGTCCACGGAGGGCTCCACCCACGAAGGGTCCACGAAGAAGCAACCTTGTCTATTCCATCACGGTCGTCGCCCACGAAGGACTTGCCTCACTAGCGGTAGATCTTCATGAAGTAGGCGATCTCCTTGCCCTTACAAACTCCTTGGTTCAACTCCACAATCTTGTCGGAGGCTCCCAAGTGACACCTAGCCAATCTAGGAGATACCACTCTCCAAGAAGTAACAAATGGTGTGTTGATGATGAACTCCTTGCTCTTGTGCTTCAAATGATAGTCTCCCCAACACTCAACTCTCTCCCACAGGATTTGGATTTGGTGGAAAGAAGATTTGAGTGGAAAGCAACTTGGGGAAGGCTAGAGATCAAGATTCATATGGTTGGAATGGAATATCTTGACCTCAACACAAGTGTAGGTGGTTCTCTCTCAGAAAATGTGTATTGGAAGTGTAGGTATGTTCTGATGGCTCTCTACACGAATGAAGAGTGGGTGGAGGGGTATATATAGCCTCCATACAAAATCTAACCGTTACACACAATTTGCCAATCTCGATGGGACCGAATGGTTAAACTCGGTCGGACCGATTCAGCAAACCTAGTGACCGTTAGAATTTTCGGTGGGACTGAGATGCAACTCGGTAGGACCGAGTTGGTTAGGGTTAGGGCATAACGTAATCTTGGTGTGACCGATTACACAAACTCGGTGGGACCGATTTTGGTAATAAGCTAACTAAAGAGTTGGTCAGGTAAACTCGGTGGGACCGATTCGCTAATCTCGGTGAGACCAAAGTGTTACAAAAGGGAAACAGAGAGTTTACATTGCAATCTCGGTGGGACCGATCGCTCATCTCGGTAAGACCAAAACATTACGAAGGGAAACAGAGAGATTACAATCCCATCTCGGTGAGACCGAGATCCCTATCGGTGAAACCGATTTGCCTAGGGTTTGTGGCAGTGGCTATGACATTTGAAACTCGGTGGCGCCGGATAGAAAGAATCGGTGGGGCCGAGTTTGACTTTTTGTTTAGGTCATATGTGGATGTGGGAAGGTAGTTGAGGATTTTGGAGCATATCACTAAGCATTTTGAGCAAGCAAGCCATTAAGCAACACCTCATCCCTCCTTGATAGTATTGGCTTTTCCTATAGACTCAATGTGATCTTGGATCACTAAAATATAAAATGTAGAGTCTTGAGCTTCAAGCTTGAGCCAAACTTTTTGTCCTTAGAATTTTGAGGGATCCACTTTCCTCATCCATGCCATGCCATTCATTGAGCTTTTCCTGAAATATTAATCTTGGAATAATGTTAGCTCAATGAGCTATATGTTGTTAGGAATTACCAAAACCACCCAGGGATAGTTGCACTTTCAGTCTCCCCCTTTTTGGTAATTGATGACAACATATAGATCAAAGCTTCGACAAATGATAATAAGAGTGAAAGATATTGTCGCTTTGAGAAGTATGTGAAAAGCAAGAGCTCCCCCTAAATTTGTGCATATCTTAAGATTTGCTTTGGACTGCAAATGCACAATGAGTTAGGATCATGGGTTACTCTTCCATGTCACATACATCTTGGTGGAGCGCTCAAAATAATAAAGATTGAATACATGCACTCATCACCAAGCAAAGTGAATGATCATATAAGGATAAGTAAGATAATATCATCTAACAAGCATAAGTGTAGCTTATGATCAACCACATGATCATCAATGTCTCACAGATAATAGCATAGTATCTCAAGCAATTAAAAAACAAACAAAGTTCAACCATCAAAGCAAGAGAGAATAAAAAGCAACGCTCTCTCTCGAAGCCTATGATCTATACATGTTTCTCCCCCTTTGGCAACAAGTTACCAAAAAGTTCATAGAAAATGCATAGCACTAAAACGTCTCTCAAGCTTGGTCTTCAGTTGGTGGTGTCCGGATAACTCCAAGAACGAAGGCTTCAGTCGAAGTAGATGGAGCTGCTGGGGTAGGTGCTGGAGCTGGTGGCACTGAAGCTGTAGCTGGTGCAGATGAAGTGGCTCTAGTGTCTGTTACTGGTACTGCAGTTGACCTCTAAGCTCTAGGCACTCTGGCAAATGCATCAGTGGTTGTTCTGCCCTTCCTCTCATGCATGTCATCCTGTAGCTGCTCCACAACAGACTGGATCTCAGTTACCTTCACATCCATGTCATAGAACTTCTGCTCCATGATTCTTTCCAAGCTCTCCTGGTTTCGAGTCAGGGTGGCCAGTCCTTTCTCTATCCTTAGAGTGGATGCAATCAAGTAGCCAAGCTGATCTTGCTTGCTTTTTAGAAGATACTGAGATGCCTCCTCCTGGGTTGGCATCTTTGCAGCTTTTTTTGTTTTTGCCTTCTCTCTCTTGGCTTGTGCTTGTACTGAGGATGGTTCATCTTCATCCATAACCACTTGGTTGTCCTCAAAGTCAGGATAGAGAACAAAGTGTTCCTTATCCAACACATATTTTCCTGTGCCCATCTTTGAGTTAATCAACTCCTAAATTTGTGGGGCATATCCACAACTTCTCTTTTGGTCTGCTGATGTCCTCTTGATAGTCTCACGCATGAGGCTCATGACCTTGAATTTCTGTGGCACATTAAATATGTGTAGCAAATTAATTGCATGCCCTCTGATCATGTTGTGGTCACCTGACTTGGGCAAAAGAGTGTGCCTTAGGATCCAGTTGATCGTTGGCAGTCCTAACAGAAGAAAATGGACTGACCCAAACTTGAAAGTCTCAAGAGCTTTGTCTGGGATCTCCATGTACATTTGTGACATAGAATTGTGATCCATCTTTTTCTTGGCATAAACATCCAAGTCATCTTCACTTTCCTCTGGGGCATTGATCAGATTGGCCCATTCCTCAATAGTTTATTGGTATCTCGTTCCTTCAGACATCCAAACTATTCTGCCATCTGGATAGAAATGTGCTGTGGAGTAGAATTGCATAATGAGCTCATCATTCCAGTTTGTGAGCTTCTGCCCAACAAAGTCTGCAACTCCACACGCACTAAAGATTTCATACACTCCAGGATAGTGTTCTTCATTCTCCTTCATGTAGGTCCAGTCGACCCACCTCATATCACACACTATAGGCTTCTTGTCCAACAAAATTGTCTCATAGAAATCCTGTTGTTCCTTTGTGTGGAACCTGTAATCAACAGCAGTCCTTCTCCTGGTGGCATATGGATCTGACTCTCTCCATAGCCTCAGACCTGAGTCCTTCCTTATCTTCATGTTCTCAGCTACTGGATGAGCATCATTGTGATCTGGGATTTTGGGTTTGAGCTTTCTCAGGACTTGTCCTTCATCATCTTCATCAGCAGCAACTTCAGGCACTGGGGCCTTGTTCTTCTCAGCAGCTGGTATACTCCTGGTATTCCTCTTAGGTGCACTCTTGGGCTTGGAGGCTGCTTTGGGTGCTTCTTTGGGCTTTGATGTTGCAGCCCCTAACTTTATAGCATCACCCATCAGCTTTTGTGCCTTGCGTGCTGGTGCAGCAACCTCTTGTTCTTCTTCTTCCATCATGGAAGCCTTTCCAATCACTCTGGCCATGGTCTTCTTGACCCTTTCCTTCCTTTTCTTTCCTTCTGCAGCAGGCTCTTTGGTTTTGGATTCCAAAGATGCTTGAGTGGTGGCTCTGGCTTTTGACATGGGTTGTCTTCCTGCTGGCCTTTTGATCTTCATTGCTGGCTTGGTGGCAGTAGCAGTGCTATATTCCTTCTTAACCACTTTCTTCTTGGAAGTGGCCTCATCCTCAACTTCCACATAGTCTTCATCCTCAGATTCAGAGGTCTTCTTCTTTCTGGCCCTGGTGGCAGCTTTGGGTAAGTTGCTTGGGGTGCTCCTGCTACCATCATCTGAACTGCTAGAGGGACTAGTGCCCTCACTCAGGTGAACCTGCTCCGCTGACCTGTTCTGGCTATCACTCTGATCAGACATATTGCAAACACTGACAGTAGATCCTGTGAATAGATATAGATGAGATAGAGTGGATGAGCATCACAAAATGCAGAGGTTTTTGCAAAAGAATGAGTCAAAAACTTAGTTTTAGTTTTCCACAGAAAGCGATTTGTAAACTCGGTGATACCGAAGCAGCTGTTGGAACCAAAACTAGTGAATTCGGTCAGACCGAGTCATAGTTCGGTGGCACCAAGACTGCTAGGGTTTCACAAAGTCCTAAACTCGGTCACACCGATTTCCAATTCTCGGTCAGACCGAAAATTACATGTGCAATGGCCTGAGCCAAATCGGTGGTACCGAGTTCCACAACTCGGTGGGTCCGAGATGGTTTCGGCGGAAACTTAACCCTAAATTTTCAATACAACTCTAATCTATGGAGTGTTTTGACTGGATAAGATCGTTTCAATCGTGGCAAGATTCATGGCAAACACAATGTGCTAGGAATCGGATTGAGGATAGCACAGTGATCAAGTTCATACCCTAGTTCGGCGATGAACTTTCTACGGCGGCAACAGTGGGAATGATTTCCGTTGACGGCGGCGGAGACCGGCGGCAGGAGGCAACTGGCGACGAGGAGGACGATCCGAAGACCCTGGAGGTAGAGCGGGCTAAGCGCGGGCGAAAAGACTTCGGAGAAATTTCCAAATTTTTGCCCGTGGATATATATAGCTCGACCCTGTCGGTGTGACCGAGTGGAACAACTCGGTCGCCCCGAGATTCATAACTGCAAGCAGTTACTGAAACTCGGTGTGACCGAAAGGTTCAAATCGGTTGCACCGAGATTGAAAACCTAGATCGACTTAGTGATCTCGGTATGACCGAAATGGATGAATCGGTCAGACCGAAACACACAAAGAAGTTTTGGAAGTTTAAGTCTATGACGAATCGGGGAATGTCAGTGTCAAAACCGGCGGATCTCGGGTAGGGGGTCCCGAACTGTGCGTCTAGGCCGGATGGTAACAGGAGGCAGGGAACACGATGTTTTACCCAGGTTCGGGCCCTCTTGATGGAGGTAAAACCCTACGTCCTGCTTGATTAATATTGATGATATGGGTAGTACAAGAGTAGATCTACCATGAGATCAAGGAGGCTAAACCCTAGAAGCTAGCCTATGGTATGATTGTTGTATATGGAGTTGATTGCCTACGGACTACAACCCTCCGGTTTATATAGACACCGGATAGGGTTGGGGTTACACAGAGTTGGTTACAATGGTAGGAGATCTTGAATATCCGCGTCGCCAAGCTTGCCTCCCACACCAAGGAAAGTCCCATCCGGACATGGGACGAAGTCTTCAATCTTGTATCTTCATAGTCCAGGAGTCCGGCTGAAGGTATAGTCCGGCTACCCAAACACCCCCTAATCCAGGACTCCCTCAGTAGCCCCTGAACCAGGCTTCAATGACGACGAGTCCGGCGCGCAAATTGTCTTCGGCATTGCAAGGCGGGTTCCTCCTCCAAGTCCTTCATAGAAGATTGTAAACACCAAGAGTAGTGTCCGGCTCTGTAGAATAAGCTTGCACATATTGCCATAGAGAGAATAATATTAACACAAATCAAATCTGCTGACGTATTCTGCAGTGCGTCATCACACTATAGCCAAGTCCTTCACTCGAATCGTTTTCACTTTTCCACCTCAGCGTGTTTTGCGAGGCGGTTTCCTTGGCACGTCTTGTCAAAGCAGAGATCGTGTGCCCCCCTTTTACGGGATTCTCATCAATACGGACGTGGGTAACCCAATCGTGCCCGTTAGCATGTTTTCTCGATTAAAGGCGAGTCCCAAACGGTTACGGGGAGGGCTCCTGGTATTCGAACTCTTATAAAGAGACCAGGGCCTTACTCCTTTTCTCCAATCCCAAAACAAGTTCGCCCGTCGCCTCGAGTTCCAACACCCTAGGCTCCAGATTCCGGGCGCCTCAGACCTTCGACAATGTCTGGTTCCGACCTTCAAGGCCAATGGATGCCCTCCTCCGTCACGGAGGAGGACGTGCTAAAGTTGAGAGAGGCTAAGTTCTTGACCGCCGAAATCTCGCACAGGTTGCCTGCTCAAAGGCAGGCTATCCCTAGTCCCCAGCTCGGTGAGAGCGTAGTGTTCGTGTCTCACTTCCTTCGGGGGTTAGGCTTCCCGATGGACCCCTTTGTGAGGGGACTGTTGTTTTATTACGGGCTGGAATTCCACGACTTAGCTCCGGAGTCCATCCTCCATATCTCCTCGTTTATCGTTGTATGCGAAGCGTTCCTCCGTGTTACCCTCACTTCGGATTATGGCTCAAGACTTTCAAAGTGGAGCCGAAGATGATCAAGGGACGGCACGCAGAGTGCGGAGGCGCTGTTATAAGCAAAAATGCTGATGCTCCATGGCCCGAGGGCTCTTTTCAAGAGGAGCTAGGCTTGTGGCAATGAGAGTGGTTTTATATCACCGCTTCCTGGAGCACCAAGTGGGTGGCGCTTCCTGCCTTTCGCTCGGGTCCCCCACCACGGCTAGCGTCATGGGTTAACAGAGGGTTAGATTGGGGTTTGCCCAAAAACGTGCCCCTGTTACAGGGCCGAATTAAGGATCTCTTGGAAGGAGACCTCAGCTTGGTCAAGGTGACGCAGGTCATGTCGATTCGCCGAATATTGCCCAGCAAACATCGCCCCCTTCGCCTGTGGGAGTTTAATCCAGAGGGACCGCGAGCTCTCCAGAACTTTATGGGCGCAACACCCGCGGAGATGTATAGACTATTCTTCGGATCAGAAGAGATGTGTCCGGATTTAACCGAGGACGCAGGCCTAAGCTGCAATCGTCTGGATACTCAAGTAAGCAACCTTGTGCCCGGACCTTCTATCCGTATAATTGTCATAAACTTGCCCCTAAAAGAGCCGTCCTTTTAAACAGGAGTGGATAGCGAAGGCAAAGCTGATCAGGTGTCCGGCTCCCCTTCCTGAAACCAGGCCGGATCCTGTGCTGGTCAGGATGCTGGAGATAATGCCTTTGGAGGGGGAGGACAAGGAAGCTATGGCCTCCTCGAAGGAGGCTGCTCCGAAGGGAGGAACCGACAATTCCTCTCCTAAGGGGAAGAAGAGAGCCGCCTCTGATGACCCAAAAACCATGGCCCCGAAACGGGGGAGAAAATCCTCGTCAGAGGGTCCGACGCTGGGGAGTTCCTCGGCCGGACTACGCCCTCAAGGGGATCAGCCCTCCAGCGAGCCGTAAGTGGAGAAAAGATTTTCCTTTTGAGGGATGAGGGAAGTCCTTGATTTATATCTGAGAAGATTAACCAAACCTTTATCTTGTAGCTCGGACCTCGGCCCTTCTCAGCAGAGCTCGTCTTCGAGGGATCTCCTTCCGGAGATGATGGAGAGCGGGACGCCTCCCCCTGTCGTGCCGTCTAGCGAGGCGGGCGACCCTGAGGTGTCGTCGCGGAGGGTTTCTCCAAATCCGGTAGGGACGGAAGGTGGCTATGCGGCCCTTCGAGGTTCTCCGCGTCCGGCCTTCGAAAGAGGTCATGGATCGAGCCCGGCACCGTCTGGTGCTCGGCCGGAGGAGCTAAAGATTCTGCTGGGGCGAGCTTCTATCTCAGAGGAGCACCGTGCATTGATGGGCACGGTGATTGAAAGGATTTCATCCATAGAGAGTGGATTGTATGAGGCCGTCAAAAGTTTATTGACGGGTTTCGAGGTACATTAGATAATGTATACTTTTGTCAGTTGCGCATGAGTAAGATGCGCCCTGTGTAGATAGTAGCCCCTGAGACTCTGCGCATCGTCAAGAAATGATGGCACGCGGAGGATCATAATCCCAGGTCTAAGATGTCGCCTTTGAATGTAGGCGGCAGGGTGTCCGGAATCGAGCCGAACTGACAATTTTGCCGAACTAAAGGGGCAACTGGATGTGGCAGATGCCGACATCACGCTTGTCGATAAGCGGCTTGATGAGGCTCAAGGTATGTAATTCCTCGGGCGGTATCAGGTAAGAACAGTTTTATGCCTGTGTCTTATGATGTGTGTGCTTGATGCAGATGGTGCGGCCGCCGTGGAGAGTCTTAGGGCAGAACTTTCCCGAGCTAAAGAACAAGCCAGCGAAAGTGATGCGGCCACCAGGAAAGCCCTTGAAGAGATGAGAGCCGAACAGGCTGCTCATTGCCGAAGCAAGGAAGAGATGGCCGAGATGGCCGAAAAGTTAAAAAGCGCTACAGACCATTGCAGACTTCTTGAAAAAGAAGACCAGGCGAAACAGACGGACTTAGAGAAGGCCGTTGCCAATGCCAAGGACGCGCTCTGCGATGAGAGCTGCGAAGGAGGAGCTGCGTCAGGCCGAACAGATTGCGGCTGGAAAGCCCTTTATGCTGCGAAGGAAATTTTGTGATCCGAAGTTTGCTCCGTTGGACCGGATGTGGAGTGTGGAGGATACCTATCTGGACTTGGCAGCGAGTGCTGCTGATGCGACCGAACACTTTCGAGATCAGAAAGATCGCGAAGTGGAAAAGCTTTTTTGGTCGCAGTTTCACAATCCAGAGTGTCCACTGGCAGTGGATGATCGTTTGGCTCAATGGGCCGAACTGAATAAGTTGTCTGGACTCGCCATGAAGTACGTCATGGGTCACCTGTGGCCGGGGAGATTGGCGCCGAAGAGTTATTTCAGCTTGGTGCAGCAATTCCTTGATGCGGTGCCGCGTATAAATGCAATGAAGAGGTCAGCATGCGTAGAGGGCGCTAGGATGGCTCTTGCCCGTGTTAAGACATACTAGGCAGAGATGGAGACCACCGTTGTTGCGTCCCGAGATTCGGACAAAAGCTGAGTACCCTCCGAGCACTATTTTCAGGAAGTTCTTGAAGGCGCTCATGTAATAGAGACGCAGTGCCCGAAAGATGCTATGTTATGATAGCATATGTAATTATAAAGTAATATTTTGATAAACTGTAGTGGCCTTTTTTATACTTGTGCCTCCAAGTATAGCGAGTGTGTGTGTATGTGTGTGTTTGAGAGAGAAGCCAGTAGATAGATTACTATCAAGATCGAGGTGCCACCCTACTCCTTCGGTGTCGGGTAGTGTGTGTGCGTGTGTGTTTGTGTTTGAGAGAGAAGCCAGTAGATAGACTAGTATCAAGATCTAGGTGTCACCCTACTCCTTTGGTGTCAGGAAGTGTGTGTGGGTGTGGGTGTGTGGGGGGGCAAGGACACTTAGATATAGGGAGAAGGAGTTTGTGTGACACATATCTATATTAAGGGATAGGTAGATAGCATGTGTGTGAGGCATACTTAAAGCATCACGGAGATAAACAAGCGGTGTGCATGCAAGTGCGGCAAAAAATGAAGAGAGAAACAACGTGCGTGTGTGTGTGTGTGTGTGAGAGAGAGAGACATCTCAAAACAAAAGGTGCTCTGCTGGAATCCCATTGTATGTATTCATATGGTTCCGGGACTCAAGTTAACCTTAGGCATATGTGAGAGAGACATAATTATACTTTGAGACATTAGTGGCGGTGGGTGGGCGGAATTAAAGGGGTGGGCGTGTTCGATAGAGAGTGTGTGTGTGTTTCTGTGTGAGAGACTTGTAGGACGGGGTAGAAAGACGAATTCTAACCTTGACAAAGGGAGAGAAATACACGGAGTGCGTGTGTGATTCCGATGCCCACGGAGAAATGAGATATGTATGCATGTGAGAGAGATTGCACAATTCATTCACGTATCACTATCTAGCGATCGTGGATGCATCGTTTGAACATAAATCAATATGTTCTTCGTATCGTGGCCAAAGATACAATATTTATTCAATGCTATAAAGATTGGACATTCACATATCACATTTTTTTCTAAACAATCCTTTTCAATTGTGCATGCCAAAGTTATAGTGATGTTTCTTCAAACAACCAATGTAGCTATCATGTACATGCACCACTGTTAGTCTTGCATTCATGTTCATTAGTCTTGGATGATTTAAGGTTATATTATGAAGTAATATATGTAATATTCATATATGAATTCAACCGGTACGCAATTTATGAAATGGAGGCTATGTAATCATATGAGGTAACACTTTTAAGTAGCGGACTACAATATCCATTTCTTTTGTGGGACTACAATATCCATTTCTTTTGTGGGACTACAATATCCATTTCTTTTTGTGTGCCTCTACAATAACACGTCAATGCATTATCTTTAAAGTAAATAACCAATGGCACTAAATTATCTAATTACGCGAGAAATACATAGGCTGAGCATTTGATTCCTTTTTCGTGAACGCGCCTGTACACCCGTACAATTGGCCGCGCCTGTGTGAACGTCCAAGTTATCGGTGCATCATCCCGAGTTATTATCTTTTTTTCTGGGATGGACTTCACACCAGTTATTAACTGCTGACGTGCCCCGTGTACACAGTCTCGCATGACCTTCCCACTAGCACTGTCCAAAATTAGTTGCAATTCGATACCAATGATCCTACACGCGGCAAAATCTCCCGCCTCCTTCTAAAATTTCCGCCACCTAGTCTTTAGCATGCAAAATTCCCCTTTTGTCCTTGGTGCACGGATAACAACAGTTACAACACGACCCTCACTTACCTAATAGGTCGGGGATGCTTTGGTAACTTCCGGTTCCCCCAACCACACGACACCCCCATTTCCTCTCCCCTCCCAGAAAAATGACTAACTCCACAGCACCAGAGCATCTTACATCACGCCGTCTGTACTTCCTCGGGCTTTCTACCCCTCCCTCTCGAAACCCTAGACTGCTCATCCACCAGCATATCAGAGCCCATTCACTGCCAGGGGCGTCCACCTCGGCGGATCTGCTTCTGTGGCCGCATCTATCCCTCCCACCTCCCCTAGAAACAAGTAGACTGCTCATCCACCACTGTTGTAACATCCCAAATTTTCAATTTCGAATGTTATACATAGGTTATCATTGCATATCATATTTTATTGCATTTTGGTTGATCCTAGAAATTCTAAGCAACTCAAGGACCCACGGAGAGAGTTGGGAATTTTGTTATTATCATATTTGAGTTTTTCTCAAATTTTGAAAAGAGGATCATTTGGTTTTAATTATTTTTCTCTTCAAATATTTCTAATATGAAAAATAAAAGAGAGGGGATAAAATGACTTCTCCAAATAAAGAAATATTGGAGGAAAAATATAAAAATCAATAAGTATTTTATTTGGACTTTTATTGTTATTTTATTTGAATTAGGAAAAATATGTGTTTTTCAAAATTGCATTAGAGGCCCAAATAGATGTTCACTTTGTCCGCAATATTATTAGAGGATCATGAAAATTTATTTCAGGATTTTTGGACTCCGTTTAGTATTTCTTTTATTAGTTTTTCCGCGTGAGGATTATTTAAGAAAAAAAAGTAAACCGACCTAACGGGCCGTGTCCGTCCCGCACACCTCGCCCCGGCCGGCCCTTTAAAGGCCAAGGCCTTGCCTCGCCAGCCCAGCCACCGCGCCTCCGCAAACCCTAGCACCGCCGCCACCGTTCCGTGCCGCCGCCCGCCGTCACCGATCCCGCTGTTGCCGAGGTAGTCACCGCTGCCGACTCGGTTTTCTCGGGAAAACCGTCGGTTTTTTTTCGAAACCCTAGATCTAGTTTTTTTCGGCTCTGTTTTTTTGTTTAGTTAAATAGCAGACATTCGTCCGTAGGTTCGTTTTACGAACGTTGTTCGTCAGTTAGCCGAAAACAGCGAACGTTCGATCGTTAGCCTGCTCGTCTCATTTTTTTCCAGGGTTTTTCCATGATTATTTTCAATCGTGATTTCTGCCCTGATCTTCGTTTTAGTTTATCTTTTTGCTCGTTTATCCAAATCAGGTGAAACAAGCGCCTAGATCTTCATCTCGAAGCCCTCTTTCTGTTTAACCAACTTGAATAAGATTTTGGTACTGTAAAATTTGACTTTAGTCCAGATTAGTAAACGGATCTTGTTTCTTTCGTAGTTTGAGTGCTCCGTTTGATTTGATTCTTTTTGCAAACCGGAGTTCTTCAGTTGAACTTTCTAGTTAGATCTTCGTATTCGAGTTTTATCCATGCTTTTAGTTGAGTGCTTATGTATGCTATTGTTTGTTTGCGATAGAATTCCCAGAGTGTGAAGCGTGCTACTACGAGTCTCTAGGTTTTGCGGATTGTCAGCAAGGCAAGTAAGACTTTGATCATATTCCTTTTACCCAGTTTTTATGCATTAGTTTCAACCCTCAAACATTGCATGAGTAGGATCTCTTAACTTGTGGGTTTGGGAAGTAGATGATGAGGTAGAACCTATTACCCTTTTATTATCAAACCCTCGGAGTTACTTCTACATTATGCTTATATTGCCATGTTATGCTCGTAGACGTGGATTGGGTTTGACTGTATCCATGATAGATGTGAGGTTGTTAATTAATGGTTAACATAAGGTGGCTACTTAAATACACATCTGGGTGGATTGGTTGCGGGCACCTGGACAATCCAGTGTTGTCCTAGGATATCCCGGAGTACTCGTGTGATCATCCTACGGTTCGCCACCCAGGCTCAAAGGGATCATAAGATTATTCATGCTAGAAACTTCCGTGTGCAGCCACAAGCTATTATGGGCTCTAGCATAGTTGAGTAGGTTGCATGACCTCTTCTAGTGGTAGGCTAGCAGATGTAGGGGATGTAGGTTGGTACTGTCTACCCAGGGTTAGAGTTAATGCTTCCAAAAGATTGTGTCTCGGCCATCCGTTTCTCAAACACCATGTAGTGCGAGAAATCCAATGGAGGAGATCGAGTCTTGTGGGGAAAGTGCGCAAACCTCTGCAAAGTGTACAAACTAATCATGGTTTAAGCCGTGTCCCCAGTTATGGACAACTTGAGTATCTGGTACTTGAATTGTTGATTTGATCTCATCACTCTAAATTAATTTGTTGGGTTGATAATGATTACTTTAATTGGGATTGAGTTGGAGGAACCTTCTCAATGTTTCAACCACCATGATAGTTAAATAAATATATTCCTTTGTTGTAGGGCAAAATTGGCTTTTTGCAAAAACATTATAATCATAGAGCCTCCACCAGCCATATATGCATGTAGTGATAGCATTTATCTATTCATTGCTCTAGTGTGTTATATTGCCAGCATATTCCATGTGCTGACCCATTTCGGGTTGCAACATATCATGTTGCAGACTTTTTAGACGAAGAGTAAGGTGCGCTAGGTCGTTTGTCCTGCACTCAGCTATGCCGTTGGAGTTGATGGACTCACTTTATCTTCCAAGCCTTCCGCTATTATCTTACTTAGATGGCCTTAAGCCATATTTATTGTAATAAGTTCTCTCTTTGAGACTATCGATGTAATAAGTGTGTGATTGCTACTCTGTCATAAAACCATTCGAGTACTATGTGTGTCAGCATTACTGATCCAGGGATGACACTGAAGCATAGAGACTTGACCGTCTGAGGTCGGGTCGCTACAAGATGGTATCAGAGCACACGCTGAATGTGGGACACGACCACTAAGATGAGACATAGGTCATTCTTCTCTACTCATTTCTGACTCCTTCCATTTTCTACACTATAGGATGGCGGACACGAGGAATAAGTTTACACAGCCGGATGAAGACACGCCTTTTGGACGACACTTGAAGGAAGTCACTAGGTACCTGAACATTGGGATACCAAGCTTCATCGGGACCTACACCGCCACACTACCAAAAGCGGAGCGTTGGATGATTCGAATTCAAGTTCCAGGAAGGAAATTCACACCAGTAACGGAGCCCATAGAGTTTTCCTTTGATGCACCAACCTGGAGTCTAGGAAAGAGCATAGCAGCCCACATCGCCATGGGACACATTGGTGAAGTTTATCACAAGGAGCTTAAGGACACCACCTGTCAGATATGTGGGCGCTGAGATGAGCAATGGGAGATAGTCGGCACCAGGAGGGACAGGTCCATTGCAGCTTTCATCCAGGAGCTAAACCAGCACATTCGTCGACAGGAGAATCAGATGTGCGCAAGCATGATAGATCTGAAGAAGTTGATGACTAGGAACATGGAGCTGGAAGAGGAACTCAAGTCTACACGCGATAGATACAAGAAGGAAATCATCATACTAGTGGAGAAGAATGACGAACTAACAATGAAGCTAGGAGTGTTCATGGGAGACCCTGCACCAGGAGGAGATGATGACCACCCCAAGGACTACATCATCATCGACGACACTGACTCCGACCCCAGTGATGATGATTATGAAGACGAAGCTGGAGCAGATATCATGGAGTCTTCTACCGATCAAAATTTCTAGTAGACCACCATATTAGTAGTAGTATTCCCCCATGTATATATTAGTAGTCCGAGCATTGTAACGATAGTTAGATCGATTGTATGCCCTTGATTGATTTTGTTTTGGAGTGATATTGATTGTGTTTGTCTCATGTGCATATGGGTAGTGCTTTCTCATTAGACCTCATTCTATTCTAATCTCTCCCCTCTAAACCCATCATAGGCCTTCGAGACGTGACCTCGGATTTGCCTTCCTACCGGAGCTCACTCAGTTGATCCAGCAGCAAAATACACTGATGCAGTTGCTAGTTCAGAATCAGGGCAACAACAACAATAGCAACAACCCACTGCCACCACCTCCAGTTGACAACTTAGCCCGTTTTCTGAGGTTACAACCACCGGTGTTTTCCAGTAGCACCAAGCCCATAGTTGCGGATGACTGCCTACGTAGGATTGGAAGGGAGTTAACCACTATCAGTTGCACAAATGCTGAGAAGGTGCATTTTGTCGCACACCAATTGGATGGACCCGCAGCCGCATGGTGGGAGAATTACACAGCCACTTTCCCCATAGACAATGTTACTTGGGAGCAGTTTCAGCAAGCATCCCGCACTGCTCATGTCTCGACTGGAGTTATGAGCATGAAGAAGCGTGAGTTTCGCAACTTACGCCGGGGCAACCATACTATAGGGCGGTACGTCGAGGAGTTTAGCAAGCTAGCCCGTTATGCCCCAAATGACGTGGCCATCGATGTCGTGAAGCAGGAGAAGGTTATGGAAGGGCTGAATGATGAGAAGAGTATGCAGGTGATGGTGGCAATATTCAACAACTACCAGGAGTTGGTAGACAAGGCTCTTATGATTGAAGGGAAGCAACAACAGATTGAGAGCCGCAAGAGGAAGTATGGACAGGGGAAGTACAACTCAGGAGCTCAGTAGAAGCCTCGTTTCACCCCAAACTCGGGAGGACTTACTCATAACCATGGAGGCCACACTCACAATGGAGGAAGTTCACATAACCACAATGGACCTAGAAATGGAAACGGGAATGGAGCAGGCAGCAATCAGAACCGCTCTAACCCAGCAACGCCCGCCAAGAAGGATCTAAGTCACATTACTTGTTTCAAGTGCGGGAAAACTGGACATTACGCCACTGAATGTTCTGAAGCAAAGAATGGTAATGGCAATGGGAGCTCTGGGGAGAAGCCCAACCCTTTCAACAGGGGACAAGTGAACCACGTGAACGTGGAGGAGGTTGAAGAGCAGCCAGATGCAGTCATCAGTAAGTTTTTGGTTAAGTCATTTACCGCTCTCATTCTTTTTTATACTGGTGCATCGCATTCATACATTTCAAGGGGATTTGTGGACAAGTTTAAGTTACCCACCCTAGCCCTTAGGACACCTTTGCTAGTGAGCTCACCCGGTGCAGAGTATATGGCTAGTCGGTGGTGCGATCGGTTACCCTTAACCATTGGTAGCCATGTTTTCCCCTCAGACCTTATAATTCTGGAGTCACAAGGATTGGATGTGATACTAGGAATGGATTGGTTATCAAAGTATGGAGGAAACATTGATTGCGTCAGTAGGCCAATTCTACTCACCACCCCTGAGGGAAAAAGGATTAAGTATGTATCCAGGCATACTCCTAATAGTACTCACGTAAATTCCCTCACGGGAGTTGTTCAGGAAGAAGTGTCTGTAGTGAAGGATTACCCGAATGTATTTCCAGAGGAATTACCAGGCATGCCACCAGATCGTGATATTGAGTTTTTTGATAGAGTTGTTGCCAGGCACCGGACTGATATCGAAGAGACCATACCGGATGCCCGCAAATGATCTGGAGGATATTAAGAAACAAATTAAGGAGTTATTGGATAAAGGTTACATTCGACGAAGTTCGTCACCATGGGGAGCCCTAGTGCTCTTGGTTGAGAAGAAGGATAAATCTCTGAGAATGGTTGTTGATTATCGTGCATTGAATGAAGTGACGATCAAGAACAAGTACCCACTGCCGATGATCAATGATTTATTTCATTAGTTGCAAGGAGCTAAAGTTTTTTCCAAGATCAATTTACGATCAGGGTACCACCAGCTGAAGATTCGAGAACATGATATACCTAAGACAGCTTTCACCACAAGGTACGGGCTGTATGAGTACATGGTTATGTCATTTGGATTGACTAACGCCCCTACCTATTTCATGAGTATGATGAACAAGGTGTTCATGGAGTTCTTGGATAAGTTTGTTGTGGTGTTCATTGATGACATTTTGGTATACTCGAAGAATGAAGAGGAGCATAAGGAGCATTTGCGTTTAGTTCTCGAGAAGCTCAGGGAACATCAGTTATACACCAAGTCCAGTAACTGTGAGTATTGGTTGAAGGAAGTTGGATTCCTTGGACATGTTATATCAGGAGAAGGTATAGCAGTAGACCCTACTAAGGTTCAGTCAGTCACTGAGTGGTTGGCACCCACCTCAGTTGGAGAGATCCGTAGTTTTCTAGGACTCGCGGGATATTATCGGAGATCCATTGAGAATTTCTCTAAGATTGCAAAGCCCATGACAGAGCTGTTGAAGAAGGACACCAAGTTTAAATGGACAGATGAATGTGAGGCAAGTTTTCAGGAGTTGAAGAAACATTTGAGTACAGCCCCAGTGTTGATTCTGCCAGATATACGTAAGGATTTCCAAGTGTATTGCGACGAGTCTCGCTTAGGGCTTGGAGGTATACATATGCAAGACGGAAGAGTTGTGTCGTATGCCTCACGTCAGCTTCGACCACTTGAGTTGAATTATGCCAGACATGATTTGGAGTTAGCAGCAGTAGTGCATGCGCTCAAGACCTGGAGACATTTTCTTATTGGAAATCATTGTGACGTGTACACGGATTATAAGAGTTTGAAGTACATTTTCACACAGAAGGAGTTGAATCTCAGGCAAAGGAGATGGTTGGAACTCATAAAGGATTTTGATATGAATTTGCACTATCATCCAGGCAAGGCCAATGTCGTGGCAGACACTTTGAGCCGGAAGAGTTACGCCAATACCCTCGTAAGCGGAGGATTGCCAATGGAGTTAGCTGAAGATCTCACGGAGCTATGTATGGAGATAGTCCCTAGAGGTTTTGTTGTAGCATTGGAAATTCAGTCGACATTATTGGAAAAAATTCGATAAGCTCAGAAGGATGATAAGGAAATTGCTGAGATAAAGGAGAAGATGAGCAAAGGAAAGGCCAAAGGTTTTCGTGAGGATGAGCATGACACCTTGTGGTTTGAGGACCGTGTTTACATGCCCAATAATGCAGAGATCAGGAAGTTGATACTTCGGGAAGCTCATGACTCGCCATACTCGATACACCCCGGAAACACCAAGATGTATTTGGATTTGGAGGAGCGTTTCTGGTGGACGTGTATGAAGAAGGACATTGCCAAGTATGTAGCCATATGTGATGTATGTCAGAGAGTGAAGGCAGAACATCAAAAGCCAGCAGGATTACTGCAGCCCATGCCGATACCCGAATGGAAGTGGGATAAGCTTGGCATGGATTTTATCACCGGGTTACCCAGGACCCGATCGGGATACGATTCTATCTGGATAGTAGTGGATCGCTTGACCAAAGTGGCTCACTTTATCCCAGTGAAAACCACCTATACCGGTGCGAAGTTGGACAAGATATACATGACCAAGATCGTATGTCTGCATGGAGTTCTGAGGACTATTGTATCAGATAGAGGAACACAGTTTACTTCAAAGTTTTGGCACCAGCTGCACCAGACTTTGGGAACCAGGCTAGAATTCAGTATAGCTTTTCATCTGCAGACAGATGGACAGACCGAGAGAGTCAATCAGAATCTGGAGGACATGTTGAGAGCTTGTGCGCTAGATTATGGATCTAGTTGGGATGATAACTTGCCCTACGCGGAGTTCTCATACAACAACAGCTACCAGCCAGTTTGAAGATGGCACGTTTCGAAGCTTTGTATGGAAGAAGGTGTAGGACGCCATTGATGTGAGATGAAGTTGGAGACCGCCAGTTGTTTCGACCAAATTTGATCAAAGAGTCAGAAAGAAGGTTAAGCTGACTCGAGACAGACTGAAGGTAGCTCAGTCCAGGCAAAAAAGTTATGCAGACTCAAAACACAAGGAGGTAGTCTAAGAAATCGGAGACAGAGCATATCTTCATGTGTCACCCCTGCGAGGAGTTAAACGTTTTGGAGTTAAGGGAAAGCTAGCCCCAAGATTCGTAGGACCATACCAAGTTTTGGAATGAATGGGAGAAGTTTCCTACAAGTTGGAGTTACCCAAATGACTGTCAGGAATTCCTGATGTGTTTCACGTTTCCCAGTTGAAGAAGTGTCATGCAGAGATGGCCAATATTCCTCTGAGAGATACAGTGCCCCTAGAAGCAATTCAGTTGGATAGTGATCTGACCTATGAGGAGAAACCAGTCAAGATTCTCGAGTTTGCCAGCCGAGTTACACGCAACAAGGTTATCAAATTTTGCAAAGTTCAGTGGATCCACCATGCCGAGGATGAAGCCACCTGGGAATGAGACGAAGACCTACGCAAGGACCACCCACACCTGTTTTCTAGCCAACCCGAATCTCGAGGATGAGATTCATCTTAAGGAGGGTAGGTTTGTAACATCCCAAATTTTTAATTTGGAATGTTATACATAGGTCATCATTGCATATCATATTTTATTTCATTCTGGTTGATCCTAGAAATCCTAAGCAACTCAAGGACCCACGGAGGGAGTTGGGAATTTTGTTATTTTCATATTTGAGTTTTTCTCAAATTTTGAAAAAAGGATCATTTGGTTTTAATTATTTTTCTCTTCAAATATTTCCAATATGAAAAATAAAAGATAGGGGATAAAATGACTTCTCCAAATGAAGAAATATTGGAGGAAAATATTAAAATCAAATAAGAATTTTATTTGGACTTTTGTTGCTATTTTATTTGAATTAGGGAAAATATGCGTTTTTCAAAATTGCATTAGAGGCCCAAATAAATGTTCACTTTGTCCGCAATTGTCACACGCTAGCAAGTTCATGCATTAGAGTGGTTGCATCATGTTTAATTCTCCCAGAAAGATGAAATGGGGATAAGAGAACCCCCAGCACCCCCTTAAACCAACTAGGGTTTACTAAAATTGGTTTCAATGAACCCAAAATGCCCTTCACAAAATGTTCATCATTTCTGGATTGGGCTAAACCCCCTGGCAAAAATGGTGCACTCTTTTCTAGGACATTCTGGATTTTTTGAATTAAATCATAAGTATTTGAATTTGGACATTTAAATGCTATAAAATATTTTAAATGCTCAAATAATTCTGGAAATAAGTGTGGGCTGTTGGAAATAATCTAAACAGAGCCTATAATTATTTTCAGGATTTCTGGAAACGTTTTAGTATTTTTAATAAAGCCCAACAGTTGGAGAAAATTAGAAAACAGAAACAAGTCAGAAAAGAGAGAGAGAAAGGCCAGAGGCCACTTACCTAGCTGGCCCGGCCCATCTGGCCTGTGCCAGTCATCACCTACCTCTGCCAGTAGGCAGAGGAGGGACACCGCGACGCCGCCGCGCTCGCCACGCCACCCTCCTACCTGCCTGCCGTCGCCTGCGCCAGCGCGACGCCTCGAAGCGCCTCTACGGCACCGCCCCGACCCCATGGACACCTCACTCTTCCCCCCTGCTCTCTCCCTCGCTCACCCGAATCCATGGCCGATGCAGCCGCCGCCGTCTTGCCGTCGTAGCCGTAGCCACCGTCGTCCCGTGCCACGCTACCGTGTCCGTTCGCTCTGCGGTCGTCGACTACGTTGAGCAGGCCGAGACCCGAGCGCTCGCACGCCCTACACCGCCTCCACCGACGCCGTCTTCATCGACCACTGCCGGAGATCCCCTCCGCTGTCACCGTCGCAACAGGCCGTCCCCGACCTCGTCGTTAGCTCCGCTGCAACCACCGTGAGCCTGGCCACCTCCCTATCCTCTCCGTCCGCCCTCTCGAGAGCGAGCGCATGTAGCTCACCCGCACGTGTCGCCGCGGAGCTCATCGCCGACGATGCTCCGGCCACCCACTGGCCACACCACTGTGTCCAACGTGCTCACCGCATTCCTAGGAGCCCAACACACCACCCACATGCCTCGCCGTGCCCCGTAGCCTCGGGTTCATCTTCACCCGACTCCGACCGCCGCCAAACTCGTCGCTGGCGCCTTTTCCGGCAACCCCGAGCCCAACCACTCCCACCAAACGCTGCGGCTTCCTCCCAACAATGCGTAGAGCCTCTCCGCCGTGCAAATGGTCGCCTGTGGGCGTTTTCCGAAGCCCTCCGCCGCGTCTAGCCTCGCCGGCGGCTAAACGCCGGCGGGTTTGACCCGTTGACTTTGACTGGGTGGGCCCAGGTTGACTCCCCTAAGTCTATGACAAGTGGGCCCCCCTCTGCTAATTAACCTAGGGTTAGCGCTAACTAATTTTAGTTAGTTTAGGTCACTGACATGCGGGCCCAGGCCCCACTGACAGTTTAGTTAGTACTAACTTAATTATGTTAGTTAGCTGAGACACTGACAGATGGGTCCCACCAGTCAGGTTTGACCTGGCCTGGCGCCTTTGACTCGCTGACATCACAGTGATGCAATGCTAACGCAATTATTTATTTTCTGGAATTATTTTTATATAGGAAATTCCAGAAAATAGCCAAAACTTCTAAAAATCATAGAAAATAAACCATAGCTCCAAATCAAACAAATTATATATTAAAAATGATTAGAAAAATTCAATCTTTCCATCTGTAATGGTTTCATGCATGACAAAACACTCTAACCTTGCTGTTTAGGTGAAACAAGCTAATACACTTACTATGCATAAGAACTTAAGCTTTCATTTGAATCTTTGATTCAAATGGACCCATTTCAACTTGTTTCACATTGCATTAGGCAGGACACATCATTTTGCCATGTCATAGCATGCATCATATTGTTGCATATTGCCATGTGTTGATTATATTCTGTGTGTCTTTCGTGGTAGGTTCTGCCTCCGAGGATATCTCCGAGTATCCAACTGAAGGGCAGTACCCTACTACCACTCCATCAGGCAAGCAGCCCCATTGATCATATCGATACAATCCCATGTTCTCGTTTCTGCTCTCGTTTACTGCATTAAGACAACAACGTTTCAAACTGCTGTGTGCTACGGTAGTTGAACCCTTATCCTCTGCATGACCTGTCATTGCCACAGTAACTAGATGAAACCCACTAGCATGTGTAGGAGTTGATTGAGCCAGTATGTGTTTCCTACCTTGCTATGCCTGCTATGCTTAGAGTTGTGTCAGGTCTGGTTCATCTGGGTGATCCAGCTAGAGTGAAATGATTATGTCGGTAATGTGAGGGATGCGTTGAACATGTTTTGGTAAAGGTATCGATGAGAGGCCATGTAGGAGTACATGGTGGGTTGTTTCATTGAGGCCGTCCCTAAGAACTGAGATATGTATGTGTGATTTTAAGAATCACCTACTACCATGCATTGGGATCCTTAATTGACCCTCTCGGTTTTTAATCACCCTAGTACTCTGTCCAGGAGTTGCAAATAGTTTCTGGTGTTTGTAGGTTATGTGTTGGCGGCCGTGCGTACCGCTGACCCTAGGGGTGGGCTATGATGCGGTAGATACACCGTGGCACGGTGTACCGAGTCACCCGTTTGGTGTCTCGGGAACCCTGTTCACATCGTTCGGGGCCGTATGTGGAAACCTCGGTCGGACTCCCTGCGGATGGAACCTGGATAGGCGATAAACCTGGACTAGAGACTTGAGTGTTTAGGTAGGCCGTGGCCGACACCCTCGTTGGGCTTCCGCTTGAAGGTTGCCGAGTACATGTCGTGTAAATGACGGTAAGTGGTGAGAGCGTGTATGAAGAAGTACACCCCTGCAGGGTTAACATCATCTATTCGAATAGCCGCTTCCACGGTAAAGGACTACTTGGTTGCCTATACAGTTCATAGACAAGTTAATGGTTACTACTAAAAGACTCAAGATAAGTGTGAGTACCGAGGATGGCCCTCTCGTAGGATGACGAGGGAGGATCCCCGATGGGGTATTGTGTTGGTGATTAGTGGACTCGTGTGCGAAAACTATTTTACTAGTGGTGTCTCATAGGATAGCTTAGCCAAGAGTCAAAGCTGGCTTGCTGCAATAACTCCACCACCTTCTTGAGAATTAGCATGTATAGTAGGTTCTGTTGTAAGACTTGCTGAGTACCTATGTACTCATGTTTGCTTTAATTACTGTTTTCAGACGACAACACCGCCCCCTCCGATGGGTTTTATGTAGACCTCGACGTCGATGAGTAACTTGCCACCCAGGTGGTGATCCTGGCCGTAGAGGGGCCTATGTAGATAGACAGGCTTCGAGAAGCCTTCTTTCTTTCTAGTGTTTGTACTCAGACTATTTGCTTCCGCATGTGCCGGGTCATGTGACCCCTACCTGTATGAACATGTTATGTATGGCTCTCCGGAGCCTTTAAATAAAGTACTTGAGTTGTAGAGTTTTGTTGTGATGCCATGTTGTATTTGAACATATCGAGCATATTGTGTGTATGATTGAAATGCTTGGTATGTGTGGGATCCGACCATCTAGTTGTTTATCCTTGGCAGCCTCCCTTATGGGGAAATGTAGTCTAGTGCTCCTCGAGCCATAGTAGTCCGCTACAGCCCGGTTCACCGGAGTCCTGCTAGCCCAGCACTACTCCTCAGGACGCTTGACTGGCCGGCATGTGTTTCACTTTGTTCATATGTCTATCCCTTCGGGGAAATGTCACGCAGTGACATCCGGAGTCTTGCCTAGCCTGCTACAGCCCGGGTTCCCCGGAGTCCTGTTAGCCCAGTGCTATAGCCCGGATTCACACGCTGTTGACCGACATGCTTGATGTGATTCATGTATGCTTGTCTCCATAGGTCTGTGTCGCTTTGGGTTCACGACTAGCCATGTCGGCCTGGGTTCTCTGTCATATGGATGCTAGCAACACTATCATATACGTGAGCCAAAAGGTGCAAACGGTCCCGGGCCATGGTAAGGCGACACCCGTGGGGATACCGTGCGTGAGGCCGCAATGTGATATGAGGTGTTACCGGCTAGATAGATGTGACTTGGAATCGGGGTCCTGACAGCATTAGCATCAGAGCCGGACTGCCTGTAGGTTCGTTGAGCCAAACTGGTCGATGTCGAGTCTAGAAATGCTTTAGTTATATGTAGGGGAATTGATTGTGGGAGGGAACGTAAGGCTCTTTTTACTCCTTTACCTTATGCCCTCTGATCTGAGTCATTCTCTTCTCATTCAACATGGGTTAAGGACTAGGCTCTCTTCTTCTATCAGGTTCATGTGTTACTAATCCGTAGTAGCTTATAGGATTATTGTTACCAGCCATAGTACAGTTTCTACTACTTTTAGTATGTTGCCAGTTGAATCAGAACCTTGATATGATGCTGTTGAGTGGTATTGCAAACTGTTGTGGATGTCTCAAATCTTTTTCTGAGCATTTACAGCCGTTATGCCGTCCGATTTTCCCTAGAAAATTCTAATGCCTTTGCATTGTTCTGTGCTTTCTGATGGGCACCCGTTCGCAGAACCAAGTGGTTCGTCTGACCCGGTGCCTCGATGTGCCCGGCCACACAGCCATGTTGGTTCGAGTGATGGTCGAGTCAGGTTATCGGTGGTATCCGGAATATACCGTCGAGGAGCAGTTCAGAGACTTCAACCAGAGCCAGTACCTCTGTACCGTCAGGATATATCCCTCTTATCCTGGAGCCACTGAGCCCCTTCACTGTTCCTATGGACTTGGTGTCACTATTGAGATGTATGTGCAGGATGCAGCCTATTCAATGATGACTATCATTCGAGCCAGGACTGCCTTGCTTCAGAACACCGATTTCCATTAGATGCCAGCCTCACTTCCTGGAGCACAGGGGTACTATCAGGCTTTGTACTATGACTCTACACATGAGGAGTCACTACTCCGCACCACTGCCGAGATGCTCGAGGATAAGGACCGCGAAAATCGGGCCTTGCGTATGGAGCTTTTCCACACTCGTTCTGATCATTGGGCCACTTTGACTCGGTTTGCACCTGCGGTGCAGGCAGGATACATGGACATGAGGGACTTGTACCTTGTACGGTCAGGATTGCCAGATTGTGTGGAGTGGCGCAATGTAGGAGGCATCACCCCTCCTCGTGGTCCCCGTCTGCCACCGCCTGTGGGACCAAGGCCACATCCGAGTCCCTATGGTCCACAGGCTCCACAGGACCGTCTGTTCCCAGATGATCATGTTCCACTTCCAGGCTTTGGTGGTGACTTTTATGAGGATTACTATGGAGCCATCTGAGCTAGTAGTAGTTTCACTAGTACTGTAATAGTTGTATTCTCCATAGTCCTGCGTGACCCGTGGGATACGACTTGGTGTGTATCACGCTCCGGAGGTGTAGAAAAATAATGTATAGGAGCTTGGAATGCCTCCGATGAGATGTAATGTCTTTCACCGTAGTTGTACTCTAGCCTGGGCTTGTACTAAACTATGTACGGTTTGTATGACCAATGGTATATATATGGTAGTTTCTATATTACCATGTCGTGCAATGAACATCTTAGCATTCCATGTTACCCATTACATTCTGCACTTCCTTGCTAAGTTTGTGCCATCCTTATCTAAACCGTTGTCTTGTTTTCTCCTAGGATGGTCAACACTCGCAGCAACCCTGCTGCCCCGGAGCAGGGAGAAGCCAGTGCAGCTAGGGGTGAAAATCTTCCTCACCCGCCTTCTCTGGCCGAAGTTATGCTAGAGGCAGAAAGAAACAAGCGAGAGACTAACCGCTTGCTGGAGCGGATTGAGCAGAACACTGCACGCCATCAGCGAAATGACTTGGTGTCAATCAATGACTTTATCAAGTTGTACCCACCAAAGTTTAATCATTCCGCCGAGCCCCTCGACGCGGATGACTGGCTCTGTAGCATCACACACAAGCTACGTTTTGCCAACGTAGCCGAAGCTGATAAGGTTACCTATGTTGCCTATCACCTCGAAGGCCCTGCTAGACTTTGGTGGGAAAACTTTGAGGCTATGCGCCCGGTCGGCCAAATCACTACTTGGGCTGAATTTAGTGAGGCTTTCCGTGAGCATCACATCCCGGAAGGTCTCATAGATCGCAAGAGGGAAGAGTTCTGCAATTTCACCCAAGGAAGACTGACTGTGGATGCATATAGTCGTGAATTTGGGGATCTGGCACGATATGCTCCTGAAGAGGTATCCACCGACGCTAAGAAGCAGGCAAGGTTTCGCAAGGGACTTAGCCCTGAGCTTCGCCGCAATCTTCGTCTGCACGAGTGCACCTCCTTTCAGAAGTTGGTCAATAAAGCCATCAGTGCTGAGACAGGACAGTCTGACTATGACGCTTCACGCAAGCACTCTCGTGATTTTGGTTCTTCATCCGGCTCTGGATCTCAGAAGCGCCGGGTGTGGATTCCAAGCACGGCACTGCCACCTAGGTTCATTCTGAGGCCATCCTTTGAGGCGCCTCGCCCCAACCAGCAGTTTGCACCGTCTAAGCCCTATGGTGGCCCCGCTACTAATGCTGCTCCATGCCCCAATGTTGTGACATGTTTCAAGTGTGGAGAGCCGGGTCACTACAGTCGAGAGTGTCCCCAGAACAACAACCCCAATCAGTCTGGAAAGTCCGTTGGCCGTGGTAAGCCAGCGGAAAAGACATTCTACGCCAAGCCAGTCACCACTGCCCGTGGCCATGTCAACTATGTCTCAGCTGAGGAGGCTCATGAGGATCCTAACATCGTCCTTGGTACGCTCCTTGTTAATTGCCATCCGGCATTTGTTCTTTTCGATACTGGAGCATCTCATTCATTCATATCTGAGAGCTATGCTCGATTGCATAACACGACATTCTGTGACATGCCCACTTCCATGGTAATTCAAACTCCGGGTTCCAAATGGCAAACTTCTAGAGTAAGCCATGGGAATGAAATTCTTGTCGATAGACTCGTCTTCCTTGCATCCTTAATAGCTCTCAAGTCTTCAGACATAAACATCATCTTGGGAATGGACTGGATGTCAGCTCATTATGCTAAGATTGATTGTGCCACTAGAACCGTTCAACTTACTCACCCATCGGGCAAGACGATCAATGTCTTAACTCGAGTGGCCAAGCGCCAGCTTTACTCCCTAAATGCCACCCCCCCTTCCAGACCTTGAAGATATTCCGTAGTCTGAGACTTCTCGGATGTCTTTCCAGAAGAACTGCCAGGTGTTCCACTTGACAGGGATGTCGAGTTCGTGATAGACCTTGTTCGAGGAACCGTTCCGATTTCTAGGAGACCCTATAAGATGGCACCCTTAGAACTAGCCGAGCTTAAGAACAAACTCGATGAGTCCTTGAAAAAGGGTTTCATCCGTCCTAGCTCCTCCCCTTGGGCTTGCCCCGTCCTCTTTGTCAAGAAGAAGGATGGAACGGATCGGATGGTTGTAGATTACCGACCTGTCAACTTGGTCACTATCAAGAACAAGTATCCGCTTCCCAGGATCAACGATCTGTATGACCAGCTCACTGGATCCTTAGTCTTTTCCAAGATGGATTTGAGGTTGGGTTACCATCAAATCAAAATCAGAAATAGGGACATCCCCAAAACGGCTTTTGTTACTCGTTATGGCCAATACGAGTACACTGTTATGTCCTTCGGTTTAACCAATGCCCCAGCCACCTTCTCTCGGTTAATGAACTCGGTCTTCATGGAGTATTTGGATAAATTCGTCGTAGTATACCTCGATGACATACTCATCTACTCCAAGAATGAAGAGGAACAAGCCGGACATCTAAGGCTGGTATTGACGAAACTTCGAGAGCATCGCCTTTATGCCAAATTCTCCAAGTGTAAATTTTGGTTGCCAGAAGTGACCTATCTAGGCCATGTAATCTCTGGTAAGGGTATTACTGTCAATCCTGAGCGAGTTTTCAAGCCGTTCTTGATTGGACTCCACCTGAAACGGTAAAGCAAGTTCGGAGCTTCCTTGGCTTAGTGAGTTATTGCTGCCGCTTCGTCGAGAATTTCTCCAAGGTTGCTAAACCTCTAACTGAACTCCTCAAGAAAGATAAAAAGTTCGAGTGGACCCCATAGTGCGAGTTCAGCTTTCAGGAACTGAAAAGACGCCTGACATCTGCTCCCATACTGGTACCACCAGATTTCTCCAAGGACTTTATTATCTATTGCGATGCCTCGCGACAAGGACTAGGTTGCATACTCATGCAAGATCGTCAGGTAATTGCATATGCTTCACGACAATTACACCCACATGAGGAAAACTATCCCACACATGATCTAGAGCTTGCAGCTGTAGTCCATGCACTTAAAACTTGGCGACATTACCTTCTTGGTAATCGTTGCGAGATCTTCACCGATCACCAAAGTTTGAAATATATCTTCACCCAACCGGATTTGAATCTCAGGAAAAGACGTTGGGTCGAGTTGATCTCGGATTACGACTTAGGAATAACTTACACCCCGGGCAAAGCCAATGTCATGGCCGATGCACTAAGTCATAAATCTTATTGTAACAACCTGATGTTACAACAAAGTCAACCACTTCTCCACGAGGAATTTCGTAAGCTTAACCTTCACATTGTTCCTCAAGGATTTCTATTCACCCTGGTGGCGAAACCTACCCTTATGGATCAGATCATAACCGCCCAGTGGTATGATAAGGGCATATCCCGGATTAAGGAAAACATCGCTAGCGGAGTTGCTAAATGTTTTTCCATGGATGAGCGAGGTGTTGTATTCTTAGAGAACCGCTTGGTGGTTCCCAAGAAACAATATCTACGTCAGTTGATTCTTAAGGAAGCTCATGAGTCCCCTCTCACCATTCATCCCGGTAGTACTAAAATGTATCAAGACCTACGCGAGAGGTTTTGGTGGACTAGGATGAAGAGAGAAATTGCTCAATACATTGCTAGTTGCAACGTCTGTCGTCGTGTTAAAGCAGAGCATCAACGGCCTGCTGGAACCCTTCAACCTTTGGCTATTCCTGAGTGGATATGGGATAAAATCAGTATGGATTTCATTACTGGGTTTCCCAGAACCAAGAGAGGGAATAATGCCATCTTCGTCGTAATCGATCGTCTTTCCAAGGTGGGCCACTTTCTACCTGTTCGTGAGAGTATCACCGCTAGCCAGCTAGTTGATTTATACATCTCCCGAATAGTGTCTCTTCATGGTGTCCCATTGGAAATTAACTCAGACCGTGGGAGTCTCTTCACCTCTCGATTTTGGGAAAGTTTCCAAAATTCTATGGGAATTCGTCTCTCTTTTAGCACCGCCTTCCACCCTCAATCAAGTGGTCAAGTAGAGCGAGTCAATCAAATTCTGGAAGATATGCTCCGAGCTTCTGTCATCTCATTCGGAATGGGTTGGGAGAAATGCCTTCCCTTTGCGGAGTTTGCTTATAACAATAGTTATCAAGCTAGCTTAGGCAAAGCTCCTTTCGAAGTTCTTTATGGATGAAAATGTCGAATGCCTCTCAACTGGTCAGAAACCGGGGAAAGACAACTCTTTCGCCCGGATATGATTCAGGAAGCAGAAGAGCAGGTTCACGTTATTCGTGAGAAATTGAAAACAGCCCAATCTCGTCAAAAGAGCCAATATGATCGTAAACATAAACTCATGGCTTATGAAGTCGGCGAGAAGGCTTACCTTCGGGTTACTCCGTTAAAGGGAACCCATCGTTTTGGTATCAAAGGCAAATTGGCTCCTCGTTACATTGGACCCTTTCGCATTCTTGCCAAACGAGGAGAAGTTGCCTACCAATTGGAACTACCTCCGCATCTTTCCAGAGTCCACGATGTCTTCCACGTTTCTCAACTCAGGCGATGCTTCGCGGATCCTATCTGTGGAGTGGACCACGAAACGCTTGATCTACAAGATAATCTCTCGTATCGGGAATATCCCGTTCGTATCCTTGATCAAACCGAGCGTATCACTCGACGCCATAACATCAAGTTTCTCAAGGTCCAATGGTCACACCATTCCAAAAAGGAAGCCATTTGGGAAAGGGAGGATCGTCTTCGACTCGAGTACCCCACCTTCTTCCCAACAGATCCAAAATCTTGGGACGAGATTCTTTTGAGTGGGGGTGAGTTGTCACACCCTAGAAAGTTCATGCATTAGAGTGTTTGCATCATGTTTAATTCTCCCAGAAAGATGAAATGGGGATAACAGAACCCCCAGCACCCCCTTAAACCAACTAGGGTTTACTAAAATTGGTTTCAATGAACCCAAAATGCCCTTCACAAAATGTTCATCATTTCTGGATTGGGCTAAAACCCCTGGCAAAAATGATGCACTCCTTTCTAGGACATTCTGGATTTTTTGAATTAAATCATAAGTATTTGAATTTGGACATTTAAATGATATAAAATATTTTAAATGCTCAAATAATTCTGGAAATAAGTGTGGGCTGTTGGAAATAATCTAAACAGAGCCTATAATTATTTTCAGGATTTCTGGAAACGTTTTAGTATTTTTAATAAAGCCCAACAGTTGGAGAAAATTAGAAAACAGAAACAAATCAGAAAAGAGAGAGAGAGAAAGGCTAGAGGCCACTTACCTGGCTGGCCCGGCCCATCTGGCCTGTGCCAGTCATCACCTACCTCTGCCAGTAGGCAGAGGAGGGACACCGCGACGCCGCCGCGCTCGCCACGCCACCTCCCTGCCTGCCTGCCGTCGCCCGCGCCAGAGCGACGCCTCGAATCGCCTCTGCGGCACCATCCCGACCCCGTGGACACCTCACTCTTCCCCCTGCTATCTCCCTCGCTCCCCCGAAGCCATGGCCGATGCAGCCACCGCCGTCTTGCCGCTATAGCCATAGCCACCGTCGTCCTCGTGCCGCGCCACCATGTCTGTTCGCTCCGCCGTCGTCGACTATGTCGAGCAGGCCGAGCCCCGAGCGCTCGCACGCCCTGCACCGCCTCCACCGACCCCGTCTTCGTGGACCACCGTTGGAGATCCCCTCCGCCGTCACCGTTGCAACAGGCCGTCTCCGACCTTGTCGTCAGCTCCGTTGCAACCACCGTGAGCCTGGCCACCTCCCTATCCTCTCCGTCCTCCCTCTCGAGCCCCGTAGAGACCGCATGTAGATCACCCACACGCGCTGCCGCGGAGCTCGTCGCCGACGATGCTCCGACCACCCACTGGCCACACCATTGTGTCCAACGTGCTCACCGCATCCCCAGGAGCCCAACACACCACCCCACATGCCTCGCCGTGCCCCATAGCCTCGAGTTCATCTTCACCCGACTCCGGCCGCCGCCAAACTCGTCGCCGGCGCCTTTTCCGGCAACCCCGAGCCCAACCACTGCCACCAAACGCTGCGGCTTGCTCCCAGCAACGCGTAGAGCCTCTCCGCCGCGCAAATGGTCGCCTGTGGGCGTTTTCCGAAGCCCTCCGCCGCGTCTGGCCTCGCCGGCAGCTAAACGCCGGTGGGTTTGACCCGTTGACTTTGACTGGGTGGGCCCAGGTTGACTCCCCTGAGTCTATGACAAGTGGGCCCCCCTCTGCTAATTAACCTAGGGTTAGCGCTAACTAATTTTAGTTAGTTTAGGTCAGTGACATGCGGGCCCATGCCCCACTGATAGTTTAATTAGTACTAACTTAATTATGTTAGTTAGCTGAGACACTGACAGATGGGTCCCACCAGTCAGGTTTGACCTGGGCTAGCGCCTGGAATTATTTTTATATAGGAAATTCCAGAAAATAGCCAAAACTTCTAAAAATCATAGAAAATCGACCATAGCTCCAAATCAAACAAATTATATATGAAAAATGATCAGAGAAATTCAATCTTTCCATCTGTAATGGTTTCATGCATGACAAAACACTCTAACCTTGTTGTTTAGGTGAAACAAGCTAATACACTTATTATGCATAAGAACTTAAGCTTTCATTTGAATCTTTGATTCAAATGGACCCATTTCAACTTGTTTCACATTGCATTAGGCAGGACACATCATTTTGCCATGTCATAGCATGCATCATATTGTTGCATATTGTCATGTGTTGATTATATTCTGTGTGTCTTTCATGGTAGGTTGTGCCTCCGAGGATATCTCCGAGTATCCAACTAAAGAGCAGTACCCTACTACCACTCCATCAGGCAAGCAGCCCCATTGATCATATCGATACAATCACATGTTCTTGTTTCTGCTCTTGTTTACTACCTTAAGACAACAACGTTTCAAACTGCTGTGTGATATGGTAGTTGAACCCTTATCCTCTGCATGACCTGTCATTGCCACAGTAACTAGATGAAACCCACTAGCATGTGTAGGAGTTGATTGAGCCATGTATGTATTTCCTACCTTGCTATGCCTACTATGCTTAGAGTTGTGTCAGGTCTGGTTCATCTGGGTGATGGGCTAGAGTGAAATGATTATGTCGATAATGTGAGGGATGCGTTGAACATGTTTTGGTAAAGGTATCGATGAGAGGCCATGTAGGAGTACATGGTGGGTTGTTTCATTGAGGCCGTCCCTAAGAACTGAGATATGTATGTGTGATTTTAAGAATCACCTACTACCATGCATTGGGATCCTTAATTGACCCTCTCGGTTTTTAATCACCCTAGTAATCTGTCGAGGAGTTGCTAATAGTTTTTGGTGTTTGTAGGTTATGTGTTGGCGGGCGTGCGTAGTGCTGACCCTGGGGGTGGGCTATGATGCGGTAGATACACCGTGGCACGGTGTATCGAGTCACCCGTTTGGTGTCTCGGGAACCCTGTTCACATCGTTCGGGGCCGTATGTGGAAACCTCGGCCGGACTCCCTGCGGATGGAACCTAGATAGGCGATAAACCTGGACTAGAGAATTGAGTGTTTAGGTAGGCCATGGCCGATACCCTCGTTGGGCTTCCGCTTGAAGGTTGCCGAGTACATGTCGTGTAAACGATGGTAAGTGGTGAGAGTGTGTATGAAGAAGTACACCCCTGCAGGGTTAACATCATATATTCGAATAGCCACGTCCGCGGTAAAGGACTACTTGGTTGCCTATACAGTTCATAGACAAGTAAATGGTTACTACTAAAAGACTCAAGATAAGTGTGAGTATCGAGGATGGCCCTCTCGTAGGATGACGAGGGAGGATCCCCGGTGGGGTATTGTGTTGGTGATTAGTGGACTCGTGTGCGAAAACTATTTTACTAGTGGTGTCTCGTAGGATAGCTTAGCCAAGAGTCAAAGCTGGCTTGCTGCAATAACTCCACCACCTTCTTCAGAATTAGCATGTATAGTAGGTTCTGTTGTAAGACTTGCTGAGTACCTTTGTACTCATGTTTGCTTTAATTACTGTTTTCAGACGACAACACCACCCCCTCCGATGGGTTTTATGTAGACCTCGACGTCGATGAGTAACTTTCCACCCAGGTGGTGATCATGGCCATGGCGGGCCCTATGTAGATAGACAGGCTTCGAGAAGCCTTCTTTCTTTCTAGTGTCTGTACTCAGACTATTTGCTTCCACATGTGCTTGTATGCTTGTATGACTTGAGTGTCGGGTCATGTGACCCCTACCTGTATGAACATGTTATGTATGGCTCTCTTGAGCCTTTAAATAAAGTACTTGAGTTGTAGAGTTTTGTTGTGATGCCATGTTGTATTTGCACATATCGAGCATATTGTGTGTATGATTGAAATGCTTGGTATGTGTGGACTCCGACCATCTAGTTGTTTATCCTTGGCAGCCTCTCTTATGGGGAAATGTAGTCTAGTGCTCCTCGAGCCATAGTAGTCCGCTACAGCTCGGTTCACCGGAGTCCTGCTAGCCCAGCACTACTGCTCAGGACGCTTGACTGGCCAGCATGTGTTTCACTTCGTTCTATGTCTGTCCCTTCAGGGAAATGTCACGCGGTGACATCCAGAGTCCTGCCTAGCCTGCTACAGCCTGGGTTCCCCAGAATCCTGTTAGCCTAGTGCTACAGCCCGGATTCACACGCTGTTGACCGACATGCTCGATGTGATTCGTGTATGCATGTCTCCATATGTCTGTGCCGCTTTGGGTTCACGACTAGCCATGTCGGCATGGGTTCTCTGTCATATGGATGCTAGCGACACTATCATATACGTGAGCCAAAAGGCGCAAACGGTCCCGGGCCATGGTAAGGCGACACCCGTGGGGATACCGTGCATGAGGCCGCAATGTGATATGAGGTGTTACCAGCTAGATCGATGTGACTTGGAATCGGGGTCCTGACAGCAATATTATTAGAGGACCGTGAAAAATTATTTCAGGATTTTTGGACTCCGTTTAGTACTTCTTTTATTAGTTTTTTCGCGTCAAGATTATTTAAGAAAAAAAGTAAACCGACCTAACGGGCCGTGTGCGTCCCGGACACCTCGCCCCAGTCATCCCTTTAAAGGCCGAGGCCTCGCTTTGCCAGCCCAGCCGCCCCGCCTCCGCAAACCCTAGTGCCGCCGCCGCCATTCCCCACTGCCGGAGCCGCCGCCCGCCGCTACCGATCCTGCCGTTGCCGAGGTAGCAGCCGCCACCGACTTGGTTTTCTCGAGAAAACCGTCGGTTATTTTTTTAAACCCTAGATCTAGTTTTTTTTGTTTAGTTTGTTTTCGGTTTAGTTAAATAGCGGACGTTCGTCCGTATGTTCATTTTAACGAACGTTGTTCGTTAGTTAGCCGCAGACAGCGAACGTTCGTTTTAGCCTGTTCGTCTCATTTTTTTCCAGGGTTTTCCCGTGATTATTTTCAATCGCGATTTATGCCCCGATCTTCGTTTTAGTTTATCTTTTCGCTCGTTTATCCAAATCAGGTGAAACAAGCGCCTAGATCTTTGTCTCAAAGCCCTCTTTCTGTTTAACCAACTTGAACAACATTTTGGTACTGTAAAATTTGACTTTAGTCCAGATTAGTAAACGGATCTTGTTTCTTTCGTAGTTTGAGTGGTCCGTTTGATTTGATTCTTTTTGCAAACCGGAGTTCTTCAATTGAACTTTCTGGTTAGATCTTCTTATTTGAGTTTTATCCGTGCTTTTAGTTGAGTGCTTATGTATGCTATTGTTTGTTTGCGATAGAATTCCCGGAGTGCGAATCGTTCTACTACGAGTCTCTAGGTTTTGCGGATCTTCAACAAGGCAAGTAATACTTTGATCATATTCCTTTTACCCAGTTTGTATGCATTAGTTTCAACGCTCAAACATTGCATGAGTAGGATCTCTTAACTTGTGGGTTTGGGAAGTATATGATGAGGTAGAATCTACTACCCTTTTATTATCAAACCCTGGGAGTTACTTCTACGTTATGCTTATATTGCCATGCTATGCTCGTAGACGTGGATTGGGTTTGAGTGTATCCATGACAGATGTGACTTAAATACACATCTGGGTGGATTGGTTGCGGGCACCTGGAGAATCCAGTGTTATCCTAGGATATCCTGGAGTACCCGTGTGATCATCCTACGGTTTGCCACCCAGGCTCAAAGGGATCATAAGATTATTCATGCTAGAAACTTCCGTGTGCAGCCACAAGCTATTATGGGCTCTAGCATGGTTGATTAGGTTGCATGCCCTCTTGCAGTGGTAGGCTAGCAGATGTAGGGGATGTAGGTTGGTACTGTCTACCCAGGGTTAGAGTTAATGCTTCCGAAAGATTGTGTCCCGGTCATCCGTTTCTCAAACACCATGTAGTGCGAGAAATCCAACGGAGGAGATCGAGTCTTGTGGGGAAAAGTGCGCAAACCTCTGCAGAGTGTACAAACTAATCATGGTTAGCCGTGTCCCCGGTTATGGACAACTTGAGTATCTGGTACTTGAATTGTTGATTTGATCCCATCACTCTAAATTAATTTGTTGGGTTGATAATGATTACTTTAATTGGGATTGAGTTGGAGGAACCTTCTCAATGTTTCAACCACCATGATAGTTAAATAAATATATTCCTTTGTTGTAGGAAAAAATTGGCTTTTTGCAAAAACATTATAACTATAGAGCCTCCACCAGCCATATATGCATGTAGTGATAGCATTATCTATTCATTGCTCTAGTGTGTTATATTGCCAGCATATTCCATGTGCTGACCCGTTTCAGGCTGCCACATATCATGTTGCAGACTTTTCAGACGAAGAGTAAGGTGCACTAGGTCGTTTGTCGTGCACTCGACTATGATGTTGGAGTTGATGGACTCACTGTATCTTCCAAGCCTTTCGCTGTTATATTACTTAGATGGCCTTAAGCCATATTTATTGCAATAAGTTCTCTCATTGAGACTATCGATGTAATAAGTGTGTGATTGCTACTCTGTTATAAAACCATTCGAGTACTGTGTGTGTCAGCATTACCGATCCAGGGATGACACTGAAGCACAGAGATTTGACCGTCTGAGGTCGGGTCGCTACAATTGTACCATAGCCCATTCAGTGTCGGCCTTGTCCACGGCGCCGATACACTCATCAACCACCGTGCATCTGCAGCGGCTCCTTCGTACTCCCCACCGGAGACACTTCGTC
>NC_041388.1:493891933-493956383 GCF_002162155.2 Triticum dicoccoides | reverse complement strand
CCCATCGACGGCCTCTGATCCTCTTCGCCGACACCTTCCTCAACCCTACTAGTGCCGCTTCACCGACACCATCGTCAACCCTACCGGAGTAGTTTCGCCTATACCATTCTCAACCCTACCGGGGCCACTTTGCCAACACACAAGTCCATGGCCTCAGATCCACTTCATCGCACCCTCGTCCAACCTACCGGAGCAGCTTCTTATGCACCCATCCACGGCCGCAGATTTGCATCATCGACACCATCCTAAACCCAACCACCGGAGCAGCTTCACCAACGCTCTCATCCACGGCCTCAGATCCGCTTCGCCCACACCGTAGTCCACCCTACTGGAGCCACTCCACAAACACCCTACTTGACGGTTCTTGATCTCCTTACCGGACCCTGATAGCCAGCGCAACATCATCACCCTTAACGTTTCTAACCTGATTCCCACCATCTGGCAAGATGCCAAGCACCCGCCATGGACTAGGTACTTGTCACCTTTAAACTTGTCCAGCATCACCTGCCCGATGTACTTCAAATATACTAGCAGGTCGCTGTTACATGTTATGTAGCTGGCAAAAACTACAAGGACGATGTTTCTTCTGGATCTAACAGCTTGGCCAACCAAGATCATGCAGCGAGGCATTGTGTGATAGCCTGGCTTATTAGGGATGATAGACTACTCATATCAATAAGGAATTCCTTCTTTTCCGGGAGACCATTCAGACAGAACTCCAAAGTTAAGCGTGCTCAGCTTGGAGTAGTGTCAGGATGGGTGACCGATCGGGAAGTTGCTCCCGGGTGCGCACGAGTGAGGACAAAGTGCGTAGAAAAGACTAGTATTGATCTGTGGGGCCAGTCTAGATCCCGCCAGGAGTAACAACCACCGGGAGGTGTGTCCGGGGTGTTACAATTTGTTATCAGAGCCGACCCTCGCGGTTACACGGATGGTTGCGGACAGGTGCGCGGTCATGTTGTTCATGACGTTAGTGACCCGTCGTGGCACCCGGCATGGCACATGTACCGGACTGGATGCACAGACGTATGTGCCAAGAGGGAACGTTCCTGTGGCCCGACGAGGACGTCGGTTCCTCTGAGTGGGGGTGTATGTGATAGCCTGGCTTATTAGGGATGATAGACTACTCATATCAATAAGGAATTCCTTCTTTTCCGGGAGCCCATTCAGACAGAACTCCAAAGTTAAGCGTGCTCAGCTTGGAGTGGTGTCAGGATGGGTGACCGACCAGGAAGTTGCTCCCGGGTGCGCACGAGTGAGGACAAAGTGCGCAGAAAAGACTAGTATTGATCTATGGGGCCAGTCTAGATCCCTCCAGGAGTAACAACCACCGGCGGGTGTGTTCGGTGTGTTACACATTGCTATGATCTTGTAAGTGCGTCTCTCTCTCTCTTGTATTGTTGTGTGCCTGCCAGCGTGCTTTGCTAGGATTTTTGACCAGTAATCCCTTTGTGCAGACAATTAGTTCTACTACTGGCTGCTAAATTAGATATGTAGATGTCATACATGATACTCCCTCCATTCCAAAATATAAGTCTTTCTAGAGATTCACTATAGGCTACATACAGATCTGTATGTGGTCCATACTGGAATCTCTACAAGGACATATATTTAGGAACAGAGGTAGTACATTACACAAAATCATAGGTGGCATGTAGGAATTCTAGTGCACTACATTAGGCTCCCTTAGAGTGCATGCTAGTCCAACACACAAAGTCATTGCTAGATTATGCTATGCACACAATCGTTAATTGGTGGTTTAAATATGCGCAAGGGATATGCAATGTATTATCATGTAGATATGTCTAAAATTAGCTGTGTCAACTTGCAGATAGGGCTACACAATGAAAAAGTACAAGATGTATGTGTCAATTTCATGGAACATCGCAAAAAATGGAGAGGCGGCGGTGAGCCTATACAGTGTGCTATGGTAGGTCACTCTAGCCCAGTTCTTTTGCATGATTTTCCCATAATCTGCCCCTCTCTAGCTTCTCCTAGAATCATTGACCCCCTTTTGTTCTACAATCCTACCTAATTAGACCCTAACTAGATAGGATTGTAAAAAAATGGGGCTCAAAGATTCTGGGAGAATCTGGGTAGGGGTCAGATTCTGGGAGAATCTGGCAAAAGAACTGGGCCTCCATTGCAATCATCGTGACATGTTATTTGTATGTCAGTTCTATTGGCCAAGTTTCTTAGGGACAGTTATTTCGAGTTATCCTAAGAAAATAAGGACCTTTGAATATAAGCTCCGGGTAATAAGCCAACCAGTTCTTTTCATTCCCTGCCTTTTCAGCTTATCTATGGTATGACCAGTGAAAAGTCTACATTGCATTATATTTTGTCATTTTGCTGCCCATATGAAAATTAATTTGACTTGCAAACATCATAAATTGAACCCAGTGCAGTAATTAATATGATAGGAAAACAGACCATCAAAATGCAAATACAAAGATACCGTCTACTGGGCACAATCTACTTTGGTCAATGTCTTACATAGAGATCCCATTGCCTAATTTAAATGAAGAACGCATGACCTAAATTTAAATGAAGAACAATTATTTATCGAAATTCGATGGTCCAAGTGGTTAGTTATTATCATATAGCAGCACCACCTGAAAGCATCATTTAGCAGCAGCTCATAGAAACTCATCATACAACATCAGCAGTATGCAATTCATCATATACCAATAGCATCTCATAGCAATTCATCATATAGCAGCAGAAGTAGGAGCAACTCATAGCAATTCATCATATAGCAGCAACAGGAGCAGCTCATAGCAATTCATCATATAGCAGCAGCAGGAGTAGCTTATAGCAACTCATCATATAGCAGCAGCAACAGCTCATAGCAATTCATCATATAGCAGCAGCAACTCATAGCAATTGATCATATAGCAGCAACAGGAGCAACTCATAGCAATGCATCATATAGCAACAACAAAAGCAGCTCGTAGCAATTCATCGTATAGCGGATCAGAATGAAAATTTGGCAAAAAATCAGAGGAGATCCTCACCTTGTTGGATGAGCTCATCCTTTAACGGCACCTCAAGGCCACGGCCTGGGAGGAGGGGAGGGGGAACAAGGTGCCTTCTGTCGCAGTGTGGCATCGGCCGTAGTTGTGTGGTGCCTGCTGGAGTAGTGCGTTGGACGGACCACAACGAAGCAGTTGTTGGAGACCATGAGAATGAGGGGCGGCACCAGAGGGAGGAGCAGCCGGGGAGATTTGGCCCTACCCGTCGACCATGTAGCCTAGCTGGACAGAGCATCATCGAGGATCAGGCCAGATGGGACCAGTGGCGATGCCTCGCTGGAGGAACCCTAGCGCTGCATGCAGGGGATCAAGGTAGAGGGAAAGGGGAAAGGAGATGCAAGCGGGCAGGGCAATGAACGCTTGCGTGTTTGTTTTTACTTGAGGGTCAGGTGTGACGCGAGCGTGAGCAGTGGCATTTTGAGTGTAATATAGGTAGACATCAAAGTCATTTCACTATTCCCCTTCCCTTCAATTTTTAGTGAGCTTCTACCCAAAACACCCCCCTCCAAAGAGAAGTAAGTTAAGCCCAAGCCCATAACTCAAAAATGACTTATTTACATCTTTTTATGGCTTATTTTGACAATAAGCTATAAAAAGGCGGAATAGAACTGGCCATTAACTTGCAATTCAATTGTGCGTGCAATGATGAATAACTCATGCATGCTATAGTGTAAATTTAGGCATCATCATACATGGCATAACCTAATACATGTGCATTTCATTATAGAATCTAAAATATGCAATGTTTATGTTAGTTCATACGTTGCACATGATCTTTAAATGCCCCTTAAATCTGGTCAGTCAAGTGATGGTCTTTAAGCCTCCTTCTATGCTTCTTTTCTTGATATGTAAGATTTGCTCACACATCTATTCAATTGCTTGTTTGTGTCAACCAGCCTAGGACTGTTTGCTTTGATTACTTGTTGTTCTTGACCTAACAAAGCTTGTCAACGATTTAAACACTAAGGGTTTTTGTACTGGGGGCTTTTATAACTGATAGGTGACATAAAGGTTTGGCTGTACACTAAAGTAGGCTCTCCAAGAGTACTTGGAGATCCAGTTCGAAGGTATGCCTAGTTTTTACATAGTGCACACATAGTAAATGCTCATTTCATTGTGTGCAAGAGATATGGCATGTTTCATTATGTGGTGTTGTTTTGTTATAAAATCATCCTTTTGTGTTGTTCACAGACTGGAAAGTATGCATATTTATCTTTCAAGGAGACCAGTAACTAGTTTGTGTCACCTTGCAGAGGGGGTGCGATGAACATAAGATTGAGGATTTCCAAGTACAAGATGTTAGGAAGGAGCCTTGCAAGAGAAGGAGGAGCAGCGCTGAGCCTGTTCAACCAGTTAAGGTAAGTCACACTGTATTACAATTACCAGGACATCCTATTTGTCTGACATTGTGCTTGCGTAGGGTTCTTCACCTGTAACCCAGTCATTGGGCCATTGATTAAAATCCCCTCCACTCACTACTATATGATGTTCTAACTTTTTTGTAAATTAGATGTACGTAAATACATTTTAATGTGTCTGTTCACTCATTACGGATGTAGTCTACTTTTAAATATCTAAAACATCATATAGTAGTGAACAGTGTGAAACTGCTTCCTGCCATGGTAGAGTTGTCGATGTCATAAATGTCATAACCAAACACATATTCACATCATTAGCCTCCCTATCATTACTATGATATTGATTACATACTAGTCGAGATACTTCATAGGGGGCAACCAATATTACATTACTTGTTCCTTTATATGGTAAATGTAGCTAGGCCATGGATGTTATTGAGGCATGCATGTATGCATGCTGCCAACTCAATAGTTCAATTGCTTGTTTATTTCAGGCATAGTTAAATTGCTCTTTTCAATTGCTTTATTTGTCCTTAGTTAATGAGATGCCCAAACAATGATGCCTGATGTTTGGTACTTTGTCAGGACCCCGACTCAATGCCACATCGATCTAGCATGTAACACCTCATATCACTTTGCGGCCTCACGCACGGTATTCCCACGGGTGTCGCCTTACCTTTGCCCGGGACCGTTTGCGCCTTTTGGCACACGTATATGATAGTGTCGCTAGCATCCATATGATAAGGAGCCCGGGCTGACATGGCTAGTCGTAAACCCAAAGTGACACCAACTTACAGGGACAGGCATCCATGACCCAGCATCGAACGTGTCGGTCATCAGCAAGTGGGTCCGGGCTGTAGCACTGGGCTAGCAGGACTCCGGTAAACCGGGCTGTAGCGGGCTAACAGGGCTCCGGTACTCAATGCGTGACATTTCCCCGAAGGGACAAACACAGGAACGAAGAAGGACACATGTCGGCCAGCCTAAGTGTTCCGGAGCAGTAGCAAGCTACCATGGCTCGGTGGAAACACTAGGAGACATTTCCCGGTAAGAGAGGCTACTAAGGATAAACAACTAGATAGTCAGATCCCACATATACCAAGCATTTCAATAACATACACACAATATGCTCGATATGTGCAAATACAACATGGCATCACAACATGACTCTACGACTCAAGTATTATATTCAATAGGCTCCGAGGAGCGAGATATTACAAACATGGGTCTCATGACCCAACAATCAGAGCATACAAGTCAAAGCACATGCGGAAGCTTAACATGTCTGAGTACAGACATATAAATGAAAAAGGCTGAGAAGCCTGACTATCTACCAGATCCTGCCGAGGGCACAAGATCGTAGCTGAGGTAACAAGCTAAACGTCGAAGTCCACGTGGAACTACTAGTGAGACTGAAGTCTCTCTGCAAAAACATAAAATAGGCAAACATGAGTACAAATGTACCCAGCAAGACTTACATCAGAACTATCTACATATGCATCATTATCAACAGAGAGGATGGTGGGGTTTAACTGCAGCAAGCCAGCTTGACTTGGTGGCTAACCTGAACTACGACTGCAAGTAACTCTTGAGGTGGCGCACACAAGTCCACATATTCACCATATCAATACACCACTATGGATCTGCTCCCGTCTCCCTACGAGAATGCCATCCATAGCACTCACGCTTATCTTGTGTATTTTAGAGTATCCACTTTCACTTGTCTATGAACTATGCAAGGGGTCCAAGTTTCCATATCCGAGGAATACGGCTATTCGAATAGATAATGATAACCCTGCAGGGGTGTACTTCTTCACACACGCTCTCGCCACTTATCGCCCTGTACACGTCATGTACCTCGGCAACCTTCAAGCGGAAGCCGGGCGAGGGAGTCGGCCACGGCCTACCTAAACACTCAAGTCTCTCGTCCAGGTTTATCGCCTATTCGGGTTCCATCCGCAAGGAGATCCGGCCGGGGTCTCACTCACGGCCCCAAACGATGTGAGCAGGGTTCCCAAGCCCACCATCCGGGTGCCACTTGGTACACCGGGCCACTGTGCCTAGTCTGTCCCAAGCCCACCTGTACCGGGTGCCACTTGGTAGACTACTAACACTACCTACAAACACCAGAAACTAGTTGCAACTCCTGGACAGAGAACAAGGGTGATTAAGAAGCCGAGAGGGGCACTTAAGCATTCCAATGCATGGTAGTAACTGTTCATGGATCACAAACACAGAACTCAGTTCCTGAGGACGGCTGCAATGAGACAACCCACCATGTACTCCTACATGGCCTCTCACCGCTACCTTTACCAAATCGTGTTCACACACTTAGCTCACACACAGTAGGACATGTTCACACACCTCTGATTCATCCCCGATGAATCAGACCTGACTCAACTCTAAGCAGTAGCAGGCATGACAAACAAGCATGAATGAGTAGGCACATCAGGGCTCAAACAAATCCTACTCATGCTAGTGGGTTTCATCTATTTACTGTGGCAATGACAGGTCATGCAAAGGATAAAGGGGTTCAGCTACCGCAGCAAGTAACAAATATGTCGTTGTTGTCCTAATGCATTAAAAGAGAGCAGGAGCGGGAGAGTGGGATTTTATCGGAATGAACAAGGGGGTTTTGCTTGCCTGGCACTTCTGAAGATAATATAGCTCTTCATCGGTGTCATCGATCACATCGCCGGTACACGTCTATCGAGAGGGGACAATTACTGGCAAACAAGGAAGAACACAATCAATGCAATGCGACAATATGATGCATGAATGTGACATGGCAATATGATGTGATTTGTGCTGATGCAACTAAACCAGATTAAATGAAGTTGGTTTGAATCCAAGATTCAAATTCAAACTCCACATGTGGTTATTTAAATGCCATTTAATTGAATTGTCCTAAACAGTGGTCACAAGTTGTCCTAACATGCATGAAAATGGTACAGATGGATAGATTGGATTTTTCTGATCATTTTTCATATATAAATTATTTAATTCTGAGCTACGGTTGAATTTCTATGAATTTTAGAAGTTTAGCTATTTTCTGAAATTAAATAAATCATTTCTGATTTATTTAAAACTCCAGAAAACATTTACTGCATCAGCATGACGTTGGCATGATGTCAGCAGGTCAACAGGGGCTGGTCCGGGTCAAACCTGACCAGTGGGGCCCACTGGTCAGTGACTCAGGTGACTAACAGAGTTAATTAATTCTAACTAATCAAATTAATAGCCACGGGGCCCACTGTCAGTGTCAGCAGGGGTAATTAGTTTAACTAATTCAATTAGTACTAATCCTAATTAACTAACAGAGCTGGGCCCCACCTGTCATTAACCCAAGGGGTCAAACTGGGCCCACATGGTCAGTAGTCAACGGGGTCAAACCCCTGGTCAGTAGGGTCAATCCCGCCGGCGACTCGACGCCGGCGAGGCCCGGGACGGTGGCGGCCATTGGAAACACGCTACAGGGCACGGGCGAGGCCGTGCTTGGGCTCATTGGAGAGCCCTTGCTCCCGCGCGTCGAACGGTGCGGGTGCTGGGTCGTGGGGAGGCCAGAGCTGACGACGGCGAGCTCCAAAGCGGCGGCCGGAGTTCGGCGAAGTTGGGAATGGTGCTGTGGGGCACGGCGGGGCAAATGGCTGGGTGCTACGGGTAGCTGGCGGTGTGGCGCATCCAACGATGACGGTGGTTGGAGCTGGGGTGGCCGGGAATGACGACGGCATCGAGCCAGGCGGCGGCCGGAGCTCGGGGGTTCGCGGGACCGGCGCTGCGGTGTGCAAACGAGACGGTTGCCGTGCTAGTTTTACTCTACGGGACGTTGTGAGTGCAACAGATGCAGGCGTGGGACCAAAAGGTCACCGGGGCTTCGCCGGTGACGAGCCCGTGCGGCGGAGCGTCTCGGCTCCGGTAGAGGGGGCGGCTAGAGCTCGAAATCGGACATGGGGTTAGGGGGAAACGAAGCAGGGGCTCACGGGGATCATGCAGGGAGGGTCAGCGAGCTCGGGGAAGCACGAACGGCGGCGAATCGACGGCGACCATCGGCGGCGGTCGAGGACGAAGACGATGGCGTGGAGGCGATGCAGAGCTTCCCGAGGGGCTTGGCTCGGTGGGGAGGAAGAGGGGGTCGAGGCGGAGCTCCTGAGCTCAGCGGAAGGGCGAGGGGTGGCTGGTGGCTATGGATGCGACGGCGGCGCCCTCCGGTGGCTCTCGGTGGTGCTCCAAATCGAGGGAGGGAGAGAGCTAGAGCGAGCAGAGAGAAGGGATAGCGGTCGAGGGGGTCGAGGGCGTCTCCGTGGCGTCGCTAGAGGGCTCGGGGAGGAAGCAGGAGGTGGCCAGGGGCAAGCGCGCGCGTGGGCGACACGCCTCTGTCCTTCTCGCGAGGAGGAAGACGACAGGGGGGGAGGCGGCGGTGGGCTGGGCCGGAACGGAAGCTGGGCCGGCTCTGCTGCAGGTGAGCGCCAGGTAAGTGGCTGGGCTTCTCTCTTTTATTTCTGTTTTTCTATTTATTTGCTCTGTTTTGACTTAGTTTATAAACCAAATCATTTTAATAAATCCTGAAAATAATTGTGGGCATTAACTGAATTATTACAGAGGCCCTCAACTATTTTCAGAATTGTTGGAGCATTTAAAAATATTAACAGTATTTAAATGCCCCAATTCAAATACAATATGGTTTATTCAAAAATCGAAAAATGTCTTGGAAAACTATCCATCATCTCTGGATATGGTTTTCACCCTTTTCCATTAATCATGAACATTTTTGCAAACCAATTTGGGTTCTTTGAAAATATTTTGAGTTGAACCTATTTGCATTGCTTTGGTGCTACGGCTTGGTCATCCCCATTTCAAATTTCATGAACTTTAAACATGATGCACACATGGAAGCAAGCATAGGTCAGGCCAGAACTAGGGATGTGACAACTCACCCCCACTAAACAAGAATCTCGTCTCGAGATTCAAGCGTAGGGTAAGATGAAGGGGAAACGCAAACTAGTATAATCTTCACGATCCAGGGTGCACTTCAACTGAACGTTGATTCGTTCACCATCATTGTCTCGAAGTCTTGCTCTGAGAACTCCAACTATCATGACAACGAGAGGAAGGAAAGACCCTAAAAGAATCGTTCTTCTTGAAGGTCGAACAACTCAGGATTAACTCACGGAATGAGACATAGCAGCATCTCTTGAGCTGAGAGACGAAGCACACATCTAGAGGGATGGAGTGAAACGGATGACGAAGGTTTACTAGGTAGGCAACAATTCCACACCTAAGAGGGTGGTGAACGGTTGTCAACGTAGCGAGGAGTTAAGTTGACATGATACCACAACGAGACACCTTAGGAACCGTGACTCGTAGATATATCCCCTTAAGTGGCAAAAGGGATTACCTTTGACTCAGAGATCATTGAAACTCTTTAAACCAGCCTAAGGCAATTCTCGAGCGATCGTTTGGAGGGGGTCGGTAGAATGGCATACTCGGACTTGGATGATGTGGATTACCTTGTTGAAGACAACGTAATGGATGAATTTGCTTACCACCGGAAATGGAAGAGACCCATGGTAGAATGGCACATTGGTGGTGCAAGCTGGGAACAAAATGCAAATGCTGGGAATGATTCTGGTAACTAGGGAAGAACCCAACAATAGAGAGTGAATCCACTGTTTGAAAAGTTATAGCACAATCGAGGAAACTGAGAGCAATCCCAGTTAGTGCCGATGATAACACCTAGCGTTTGTGTGTGCTCTCAAGAACTGGAGCATTTCCATATTCATCAAGGTTTTACCAATTTCCGTGTCAAGGGTCCTGGCAACACAACACACTACCATGATGAATAGTGATGGATGATGCAGATGCAAAGGAAGATAACACTTTCTCAGATTTCACCTTAGCAAGGCCAAGGGGACAAAATCTAGACGATCGACCGAGAGACATTTAGCACTCCGCTTCTAATGTTCTCCTTGATGTACTAGCGCATCCCATTCCTTGAAATGGTCTGGTATCTAGCACATCAAGTAAAGCTCGGACTTCGGAAACACAAAAATCATAAGGCATAACTAGGGAGTAAATCCTACGAAATCCTTATGGGGAGGTGGCCAACTTCCTCAAACAAGATACTACAATAATAGGTCTTTCGGTTGGGTGTGTTGGCCACGACATCCTCTTTACCGGTTATCGAGGGACCAATATTATAGTTCTTGGGAAATGTTCCAACCATCATATCTGCCTGAGATTGAGATCTGGCTGGTGTCAGGATATTCCAGATTCATCGAGTCTAGGAAGAAAAATGAAAGTTTGCAACACAAATCGACGAAATGACGTTGCGAGATTCTCGGGAATTGAACTACGATAGCAAGCTCCAAAACATGAGCTGGTTCTGCTACACATGTGTGAACACGCTGCCTCAGACAGACATGATCACATGGTAGTCTTACAATAAAACACTACCGAGTTCTGGTAGGGAACCATCATTGAGGATATAGGAATCTTGTGCATGAACTAGTATTTGCACAGCAACTCCTTTTCCTTGAACAAATCAATCAGTGGCTTGGTGTGCTAGGGATACATAGGGAATGAAGATGATCAGTCTATCAGACCATAGAATACTTCGCACATGCATGACTGACCTGGGATGATTCCAGAGGAGCAAAAACAAACTTTCTCGAATTCACGACGGCAACTTACATCAAATGCACGTGAATCAAAGGAAGTCACTTCTTTCATCCAAACATATACTTCATGAACGGGGCATGAAGAAAATGCTTACACAAGTTTCCAACACTAGCTTAATGTTCAACAAAATCATGGAGGAGATAAGGATGTTGTCAATGGGCTCAACAACAATTCATCCGGGTTTCCTTTTAAAAGGAATTCCATAGTTAGGTGAACACGGTGATAGCATTGGTCAGACCAAAGAATATAATGGTGTATGCTCGAGGAAAAACCACGAGTAAGACAACATTACGGATATCGTTGGTTCTGATTTGATTTGAGGATAGCCCACACTCAAATCAAAGTTTTGGCAGGACAATAGCTCCAGCAACTGGTCTCAAGGATCAATTGATGAAGATATCATCCTTCTTCAACACACACAAGAAGATATCCCTTAAAATGAACTAAGCCATGCCAGCTTTTATCCTCCAACTCTCCAAGTTGTTGTTCAGCTTAGCCAACTAGCTCAGGGGTACCCAACACAGATTCTTGGAGAAAGGGTAGTTTACAGGATAAACCAACTTGATCACGAGCTCAACATAACAGTCAGGTGACAACCTGGTGATACTTTCGAGAAGATATTCGGAAAATCACGAACCACCGATATGTTACTAAGCTCGAGAACAATCTTGCTTTTCAGGGCAAGACGATATGATCAAAGAGCGAGGGATTGACGAAATCCTAACTCACCGATCGAAAAGTGCACCAACAATAAGGACTAGGTAGCCCAATATATCTTAGAATGATGATTCAAGAACCAACACACTAAGAATGAAATTATTGTCCTTTAACTACCAAGCAACACGGTTGCTAGGAGTATTGACTTCACACATCATAGTTCACTTGTCGGCATTCCGGTTACGACAACACGAAACCGAGGAATGAATAATGATGGCGAGAGTATCACTAAATCAAGAATTCATAGGATGGTGTGCCATTCCCATGATAACCTTAATATAAATATGGTAACACTCCAGGGTGGAACAGAACAAAAACTGGATTAGTATTTGATCTGCGGAGTACAACTGCTTTGACCCAATCCTGAATATGGATGAGGTACTGGAGTTTGTTTCTCCTAGTCATCCTAAATGGAATGGCTTGACGGACCACAAGAGTAATAGGCATCGATAAACGAATGCACGCATAGTCTTGACTATCAATTGATAGACGAGGGTCGGAAGACAACTAAGAGGGACAACTCAAAGAACATATAATTTTCTGAGTTATGGATGCATAGATTAGTATGTCGAATGAAGTTCAACATATTTCTTCCGGATAAGCCATGCAGAGAGGTAGGACTGGCAGATTCACAATGTGGAATGGAGAACTCATCAAGAGCACTCTGGTTGTGATCTTTTGGTTCAAAGAACTTCTGCCATAAACGGTTCATAGTATTTGGAAGAAGGAAATACCACGGACCTTGAGGACTATCGCAAAGGATACTAGTATCCTAAAGGGACTAGCAAACACTATCAACATGAAGTAAGTAGGGTGAATCTCGGGTTCAAAACCCAGAAGTAAAATGCCTACTAACTAAGTGGCATCACGGGATGCTTACGAGAATGATGGCCAGAATCATCACACTGGGACACAAATCATGGCTAATTTACTAGATGATCCCCTAAGACACCTAGGGTCATAATTATTAACTCCAACATATATGTCGAGGCAATAAAGTACCTCAACTCACTAATTTGTGTGATTAATATGACCAAAAGGACATCGGGAACGGGAAGAAGGGATTTGCAAATGCATCAGACTGTTTAGAAACCTGGGATGACTCGGACAGCATAACGGCTGTAAATGCTCAAAAAGATTTGAGACAATCACAAAAATGGTGGCATAACCACTCAGAAGCACAATATCAAGGTTTCGAGATCAACAGTTAACATACAGAAGATAGTAGGAACTGAACTGAGGCTTGAATCAACAATCTTATAAGTCTACGGATTAGTAACATGTGATCCTAATAGAAAGAAGAGAAGGCCTAGTTCTTAACCCCGTAGGAAAGATAAGATGACTCAGATCAGAAGGCATAAGGTATAAGGAGTAAAAAGAGCCTTAAGTTCCATCCCACAATCAATTCCCTTATATAACTAAAGAATTTCTAGACTCAACTTCGACCAGTTTGGCTTGGTAATCCTACAGGCAGTCAAGCTCTGATACCAAAGCTGTCAGGACCCTGACTCAATGCCACATCGATCTAGCATGTAACACCTCATATCACTTTGCGGCCTCACGCACGGTATTCCCACGGGTGTCGCCTTACCTTTGCCCGGGACCGTTTGCGCCTTTTGGCACACGTATATGATAGTGTCGCTAGCATCCATATGATAAGGAGCCCGGGCTGACATGGCTAGTCGTAAACCCAAAGTGGCACAAACTTACAGGGACAGGCATCCATGACCGAGCATCGAACGTGTCGGTCATCAGCAAGTGGGTCCGGGCTGTAGCACTGGGCTAGCAGGACTCCGGTAAACCGGGCTGTAGCGGGCTAACAGGGCTTCGGCACTCAATGCGTGACATTTCCCCGAAGGGACAGACACAAGAACGAAGAAGGACACATGCCGGCCAGCCTAAGTGTTCCGGAGCAGTAGCAAGCTACCATGGCTCGGTGGAAACACTAAGAGACATTTCCCGGTAAGACAGGCTACTAAGGATAAACAACTAGATAGTCAGATCCCACACATACCAAGCATTTCAATAACATACACACAATATGCTCGATATGTGCAAATACAACATGGCATCACAACATGACTCTACGACTCAAGTATTATATTCAATAGGCTCCGAGGAGCGAGATATTACAAACATGGGTCTCATGACCCAACAATCAGAGCATACAAGTCAAAGCACATGCGGAAGCTTAACATGTCTGAGTACAGACAACTATAAATGAAAAAGGCTAAGAAGCCTGACTATCTACCAGATCCTGCCGAGGGCACAAGATCATAGCTGAGGTAACAAGCTAAACGTCGAAGTCCACGTGGAACTACTAGTGAGACTGAAGTCTCTCTGCAAAAACATAAAATAGGCAAACGTGAGTACAAATGTACCCAGCAAGACTTACATCAAAACTATCTACATATGCATCATTATCAACAGAGAGGATGGTGGGGTTTAACTGCAGCAAGCCAGCTTGACTTGGTGGCTAACCTGAACTACGACTGCAAGTAACTCTTGAGGTGGCGCACACGAGTCCACATATTCACCATATCAATACACCACTATGGATCCGCTCCCGTCTCCCTACGAGAACGCCATCCATAGAACTCACGCTTATCTTGTGTATTTTAGAGTATCCACTTTCACTTGTCTATGAACTATGCAAGGGGTCCAAGTTTCCATATCCGAGGAATCCGGCTATTCGAATAGATAATGATAACCCTGCAGGGGTGTACTTCTTCACACATGCTCTCGCCACTTATCGCCCTGTACACGTCATGTACCTCAGCAACCTTCAAGCGGAAGTCGGGCGAGGGAGTCGGCCACGGCCTACCTAAACACTCAAGTCTCTCGTCCAGGTTTACGCCTATTCGGGTTCCATCCGCAAGGAGATCCGGCTGGGGTGTCGCTCACGGCCCCAAACGATGTGAGCAGGGTTCCCAAGCCCACCATCCGGGTGCCACTTGGTACACCGGGCCACTGTGCCTAGTCTGTCCCCCACCTGTACCGGGTGCCACTTGGTAGACTACTAACACTACCTACAAACACCAGAAACTAGTTGCAACTCCTGGACATAGAACAAGGGTGATTAAGAAGCCGAGAGGGGCACTTAAGCATTCCAATGTGTGGTAGTAACTGTTCATGGATCACAAACACAGAACTCAGTTCCTGAGGACGGCTGCAATGAGACAACCCACCATGTACTCCTACATGGCCTCTCACCGCTACCTTTACCAAATCGTGTTCACACACTTAGCTCACACACAGTAGGACATGTTCACACACCTCTGATTCATCCCCGATGAATCAGACCTGACTCAACTCTAAGCAGTAGCAGGCATGACAAACAAGCATGAATGAGTAGGCACATCAGGGCTCAAACAACTCCTACTCATGCTAGTGGGTTTCATCTATTTACTGTGGCAATGACAGGTCATGCAAAGGATAAAGGGGTTCAGCTACCGCAGCAAGTAACAAATATGTCGTTGTTGTCCTAATGCAGTAAAAGAGAGCAGGAGCGGGAGAGTGGGATTTTATCGGAATGAACAAGGGGGTTTTTCTTGCCTGGCACTTCTGAAGATAATATAGCTCTTCATCGGTGTCATCGATCACATCGCCGGTACACGTCTATCGAGAGGGGACAATTACCGGCAAACAAGGAAGAACACAATCAATGCAATGCGACAATATGATGCATGAACGTGACATGGCAATATGATGTGATTTGTGCTGATGCAACTAAACCAGATTAAATGAAGTTGGTTTGAATCCAAGATTCAAATTCAAACTCCACATGTGGTTATTTAAATGCCATTTAATTGAATTGTCCTAAACAGTGGTCATAAGTTGTTCTAACATGCATGAAAATGGTACAGATGGATAGATTGGATTTTTCTGATCATTTTTCATATATAAATTATTTAATTCTGAGCTACGGTTGAATTTCTATGAATTTTAGAAGTTTAGCTATTTTCTGAAATTAAATAAATCATTTCTGATTTATTTAAAACTCCAGAAAACATTTACTGCATCAGCATGACGTTGGCATGACGTCAGCAGGTCAACAGGGGCTGGTCCGGGTCAAACCTGACCAGTGGGGCCCACTGGTCAGTGACTCAGGTGACTAACAGAGTTAATTAATTCTAACTAATCAAATTAATAGCCACGGGGCCCACTGTCAGTGTCAGCAGGGGTAATTAGTTTAACTAATTCAATTAGTACTAATCCTAATTAATTAACAGAGCTGGGCCCCACCTGTCATTGACCCAAGGGGTCAAACTGGGCCCACATGGTCAGTAGTCAACGGGGTCAAACCCCTGGTCAGTAGGGTCAATCCCGCCGGCGACTCGACGTCGGCGAGGCCCGGGACGGTGGCGGCCGTCGGAAACACGCTACAGGGCACGGGCGAGGCCGTGCTTGGGCTCGTTGGAGAGCCCTTGCTCCCGCGCGTCGAACGGTGCGGGTGCTGGGTCGTGGGGAGGCCAGAGCTGACGACGGCGAGCTCCAAAGCGGCGGCCGGAGTTCGGCGAAGTTGGGAATGGTGCTGTGGGGCACGGCGGGGCGAACGGCTGGGTGCTACGGGTAGCTGGCGGTGTGGCGCATCCAACGATGACGGTGGTTGGAGCTGGGGTAGCCGGGAATGACGACGGCGTCGAGCCGGGCGGCGGCCGGAGCTCGGGGGTTCGCGGGACCGGCGCTGCGGTGTGCAAACGAGACAGTTGCCGTGCTAGTTTTACTCTACGGGATGTTGTGAGTGCAACGGACGCAGGCGTGGGACCAAAAGGTCACCGGGGCTTCGCCGGCGACGAGCCCGTGCGGCGGAGCGTCTCGGCTCCGGTAGAGGGGGCGGCTAGAGCTCGAAATCGGACATGGGGTTAGGGGGAAACGAAGCAGGGGCTCACGGGGATCATGCAGGGAGGGTCAGCGAGCTCGGGGAAGCACGAACGGCGGCGAATCGACGGCGACCATCGGCGGCGGTCGAGGACGAAGACGATGGCGTGGAGGCGATGCAGAGCTTCCCGAGGGGCTTGGCTCGGTGGGGAGGAAGAGGGGGTCGAGGCGGAGCTCCTGAGCTCAGCGGAAGGGCGAGGGGTGGCCGGTGGCTATGGATGCGATGGCGGCGCCCTCCAGTGGCTCTCAGTGGTGCTCCAAATCAAGGGAGGGAGAGAGCTAGAGCGAGCAGAGAGAAGGGATAGCGGTCGAGGGGGTCGAGGGCGTCTCCGTGGCGTCGCTAGAGGGCTCGGGGAGGAAGCAGGAGGTGGCCAGGGGCAAGCGCGCGCGCGGGCGACACGCCTCTGTCCTTCTGGCGAGGAGGAAGATGACAGGGGGGAGGCGGCGGTGGGCTGGGCCGGAACGGAAGCTGGGCCGGCTCTGCTGCAGGTGAGCGCCAGGTAAGTGGCTGGGCTTCTCTCTTTTATTTCTGTTTTTCTATTTATTTGCTCTGTTTTGACTTAGTTTATAAACCAAATCATTTTAATAAATCCTGAAAATAATTGTGGGCATTAACTGAATTATTACAGAGGCCCTCAACTATTTTCAGAATTGTTGGAGCATTTAAAAATATTAACAGTATTTAAATGCCCCAATTCAAATACAATATGGTTTATTCAAAAATCCAAAAATGTCTTGGAAAAATATCCATCATCTCTGGATATGGTTTTCACCCTTTTCCATTAATCATGAACATTTTTGCAAACCAATTTGGGTTCTTTGAAAATATTTTGAAGTTGAACCTATTTGCATTGCTTTGGTGCTAGGACTTGGTCATCCCCATTTTAAATTTCATGAACTTTAAACATGATGCACACATGGAAGCAAGCATAGGTTAGGCCAGAACTAGGGATGTGACATACTTGTATAACTATCAGTTGACATAATTAAAGGCCTTACCATTTAATTACTCTCGCGAAGTGTGCCTGAAGCTTTGAAGTCTAGTAACCAACTATTACTGCATGCGGCTCACAATCTAGTTCATACTTTGCTAATGATTGCATAGTTTTGCTTGATGTAGTAGATTTGTATGAATCCCTCTGTTGTTCATTATGCTCCCTAAGCATTTAATTGAGCTACAAAATGGCCAACTGCTTGCTTACTTATACGCAATGTGCTGTCTAAATTTGTAACATGTCTGTGTTTTGGATTTGGCCCCAACATCATGCTCCTCTGGTGAGCTAAGAGAGATTTCTATATGCGGGCTGCACAGATTACCATTTTTATAATTTTTAAAATATCACCTGCTTATGCTTCAGGACATGAAACATTATTGTTAGACCTGTTTTGCCATGTACAAAATAGTCTGTCTTGCTCGCTTCACTGTTGTAACTATATTTTTGCCCTAGTCATGTGTACTTACAGAAACATTTCAGGATGAAGTGACACCAACACAAAGATTTGCGAGCAGTGCGGCATGGTCGTTACCAAATGATTATGGGTTGGAATTGGAATGTGCTGATGTTCTCGAGCATCAACTAGAGGTGGCAAGACAACGTGTACATGATTCTCAATGCGCAATCAATAAGTTGAGAATGGACTTGCAGGTATTAGATGCAGGAGTCAAAAAAATGAAACGAGACACTGAGGTAACCACGAAGGAATTGGAGATTTTGTAGACTGAAATTTGTGTTATCTGAATCCGGCCAATCCTATTTTCTGAAGAGATTATAGTTCAAATGATAAGTTCTGTTGATGCATGTCCATGATGTATGAGCTTTATTTGCCCAGTGTGTGTAATTTGTTGTTTGTGTACGATTTATTATCACTGGTGCCGAACTATAATGCCCAGTGGGTATAATCGGCTATAATTTCTTTCTTGTATAGTGTAGGATTATTCTACGTTTCTATGCCTTAGTCTTTTTATTGTATAGTGTACGTTTTTTAGAGGCGATAGTATAGAGTAGGATAATTCTTTGAATATGCTATATCGTTGAAACGGGGGCCAACATGCCCAAACATTTCCTGGACACCATACGAACGAACAAACATGTGTAGTCAAAGTGGGCCTTAATTGGGCTGGTCAAAATAATATTTAGTGGATCCCAAATGATGTGGCCCACCGTAACAACGGCTCTTAGTAGGCCGTTAACAGGCCGAAAGATCGATAGGGCCGTATAAAAGGAAATGGCCCGCGGGCCTCTAGCAGGCCGAAATAAATGTCAATTTTGTCTCGACCCTTTTACTTTACGAGCCAGTAAGAGGCCGAAAGTGTTATGGGCCAGAGGAGGCCCAATTTGCAAACTAGGCTTTTAACAGGCCAAAAGTCGCATCGGGCTGAAATTTTACCCTGCGGAACATGGGCCCAAAATTAGGTTGCACAGTCAAAGGCCCAACTATTGTGCGGGCCGTTAACAGGCCGAAAGACAAAATGGGCTAGGAATTGACCCATTTACCGAATGGGCCTAGGACAGGCCTAAAGTCACAATGGGCTAGAAGTTGGCCTAATTGCAGAATCGGCAGAGAAAAGGCCGAAGACATTTCGGGCCATTAATAGGCTTGAACTGGTGATGGGCTTCTAACAGGCCAAAAGAAGCTCGGGACGTAATTCGGCCCAAAGACGTAGCGTGCCATTAACGGTCTAAAACTGGCGATGGGCTGGAAATTGTCAAATCTAGGATGGGCCTTTGATGATTCTGTCTAACTTGTATGGGTCGTGCTTGTGAATGGGCATGACTCAAGTAGGCCGCTAATGGGCCAGCCCGCTTATTTTGACAGGCCCGGCATTTTAACCTGAATGGGCCAATGTTGGGCCGAGACATGTGTCAACGTATCATAGGCGCGTCCCATCCATTTGCTGGATGAAAACTGTCCGAACGCCGGGCCGACACGTGGATCTGCTAGCGAATGAGAATTTTACACGTGGAAAATCCCCATTGGTCCGGGCTGTTAACGGGTTATCAAATCCAAACTGGTACCCGATAGCTTAACGGCGACCCGTTACGGTGGATGCCACATGTCAGTTATGAAGGAAAAATGCCCTAGAGGCAATAATAAAGTTGTTATTTATATTTCCTTATATTATGATAAATGTTTATTATTCATGCTAGAATTGCATTAACCGAAAACTTGATACATGTGTGAATACATAGACAAAACAAAGTGTCCCTAGTATGCCTCTACTTGACTAGCTCGTTAATCAAAGATGGTTAAGTTTCCTAACCATAGACATGTGTTGTCATTTGATGAACGGGATCGCATCATTAGGAGAATGATGTGATGGACAAGACCCATCTGTTAGCTTAGCTTAATGATCGTTAAGTTTTATTGCTATTGCTTTCTTCATGACTTATACATATTCCTTTGACTATGAGTTTATGCAACTCCCGAATACCAGAGGAACACCTTGTGTGCTATCAAACGTCACAACATAACTGGGTGATTATAAAGATGCTCTACAGGTGTCTCTGAAGGTGTTTGTTGGGTTGGCATAGATCGAGATTAGGATTTGTCACTCCGAGTATCGGAGAGGTATCTCTGGGCCCTCTCGGTAATGCACATCACTATGAGCCTTGCAAGCAATGTGACTAATTAGTTAGTTATGGGATGATGCATTACGGAACGAGTAAAGAGACTTGCCGGTAACGAGATTGAACTAGGTATGATGATACCGACAATCAAATCTTGGGCAAGTAACATACCGATGACAAAGGGAATGACGTATGTTGTCATTGCGGTTTGACCGATAAAGATCTTCATAGAATATGTAGGAAGCAATATGAGCATCCAGGTTCCGCTATTGGTTATTGACCAGAGATGTGTCTCGGTCATGTCTACATAGTTCTTGAACCCATAGGGTCCGCACACTTAATGTTCGATGACGATTTGTATTATGAGTTATGTGTTTTGGTGACCGAATATTGTTCAGAGTCCCGGATGAGATCACGAACATGACGAGGAGTCTCGAAATGGTTGAGAGGTAAATATTGATATATTGAAAGGTAGTATTCAGACACCGGAAGGGTTCCGTAGTGTATCGGGTACATACCGGAGTACCAGAGGGGTTACCGGAACCCCCTGAGGAAAGATACGGGCCATATGGGCCATAGGAGGGAGGCTAACCAGCCCACAAGGGGCTGGTGCGCCCCCCACAAGAGAGGAGGCCGAATTGGACTAGGGAAGGGGGCGCCACCCCCTTTCTTTCTCCTACTCCCTCTCCTCCCCCCTTTCCACCTCCATGAGAAGGAAAAGAAGGGGGCCGAATCCTACCAGGACTAGGAGTCCTAGTAGGACTCCCCCCTTATGGCGCACCCCCTAGGGCCGGCCTCCTCCCTATCCCTCCTTTATATACATGGGAAGGGCACCCCTTGAAGACACACCAATTGTTCCAAGCCGTGTGCGGCATCTCTCTCCACGGTTTACTCCTCCTGTCATATTCACGTAGTGCTTAGGCGAAGCCCTGCGCGGATCACATCACCATCATCGTCACCACGCTGTTGTGCTGACAAAACTCTCCCTCGACCCTCTACTGGATCAAGAGTTCGAGGGACATCCTCGAGCTGAACGTATGCTGAACTAGGAGGTGTCGTACGTTCGGTACATGATCGGTTAGATCACGAAGACGTTCGACTACATCAACCGCGTTAACCTAACGCTTCCGCTTTTGGTCTACGAGGGTACGTGGACACACTCTCCCCCTCTTGTTGCTATGCATCTCCTAGGTAGATCTTGCCTGATCGTAGGAATTTTTTTGAAATTGCATGCTATGTTCCCCAATAGGTTACCCTTGACGAAAGCACTTCTATGACGCGCGATTTATCGTCATGGAAGTGGACACTTCTGTGATGATAATTTCTGTAATGTCATGGAACACTTCTACGACAGCACACGTATGACTATCTTGATTCTTTCACAAAATCGTCATGGATGTACATGCATGACAGAAAACGTGACATACTGTGACAAACACGTATCATCACAGAAGTGTATTTTTTTGTAGTGTTGTGTTGGTTTGAATAGATGAATCTGAGATTGTGTGATGCATATCGTATAATCAAACCTGCGGATACTTGTGGTGAAATTGGAGTATCTAGGTGACATTAGGGTTTTGGTTGATGTGTGTCTTAAGGTGTTATTTTAGTACGAACTCTAGGGTTGTTTGTGACACTTATAGGAATAGCCCAATCGATCAGAAAGAATAACTTTGAGGTGGCAAACACGTATCATCACGGAAGTTGTTTTTTGTAGTGACCATCTGTGTCCTTCAATGTTTCCACTCTACCCGTACAAACTCATTTAGAAGAAACATACATACCCTCATATAGTATGCATTCAAACCTATCCATATTTATAATGTTTTTATCTTAGAGTGGCCTGATACGTTAATTTTGCATCATGTTTTCTTACTATTATTTATAATGTTTTTATCCATAATAATGCTTTTTGGAGTAATTCTAATGCCTTTTCAGTCACAGAGTTCAACTCTTCAGCGAAAGTGAAAAATCTACGGTCTTCCATCCGCGGAGGTAGCGATGGACTCCATAGTATATGTTGGTAGCTAGCGTACAGGCATGCAAGGTATACACAAAGAGGGAGAATTCTGGCAGCTGGAAATATGGACCTGGAAAAGCTACGCCAGGCTACCTATTCTGCACAACTCCAAACAAGCTGAAACTTCACAGAGATTTTTTATGGAATATTTGAGGAACATTGGAGCAAATAACTACCAGAGGGGCCCCACAAGGTGGGCACAACCCACCTGGGCGCGCCAGGGAGCCCAGGCGCGCCCTGGTGGGTTGTGCTCACCCAGGCCCACCTCCGGTGCCCATCTTCTGGTATATAGGTCGTTTTGACCTAGAAAAAAAGGGGAGGACTTTTGGGATGGAGCACCGCCGTCTTGAGGCGGAACTTGGACAGGAGCACTTTTGCCCTCCGGCGGAGCGATTCCGCCAGGGGAAATTCCCTCCCGGAGGGGGAAATCATCGTCATCATCATCACCAACAACTCTCCCATCTTGGGGAGGGTAATATCCATCAACATCTTCAACAGCACCATCTCATCTCAAACCCTAGTTCATATCTTGTGTTCAATCTTGTTACCGAAACTATAGATTGATGCTTGTGGATGACTAGTAGTGTTGATTACATCTTGTAGTTGATTACTATATGGTTTATTTGGTGGAAAATTATATGTTCAGATCCAATATGCTATTTAATACCCCTCTAATCTTGAGCATGTTTATCATTTGTGATTAGTTACTTTTGTTCTTGAGGTCACGGGAGAAATCATGTTGCAAGTAATCATGTGAACTTGATATGTGTTCGATATTTTGATAGTATGTATGTTGTGATTCCCGTAGTGGTGTCATGTGAACGTTGACTACATGACACTTCACCATATTTGGGCCTAAGGGAATGCATTGTGGAGTAGCAATTAGATGATGGGTTGCGAGAGTGACAGAAGCTTAAACCCCAGTTTATGCACTATTCCGTAAGGGACCGATTGGATCCAAAAGTTTAATGCTATGGTTAGAATATATTCTTAATACTTTTCTCGTAGTTGGGGATGCTTGTGGGAGGGTTAGTCATAAGTATGTGGCTTGTTCAAGTAATAATATAACCTAAGCACCGCTCCACCCACATATCAAATTGTCAAAGTACCGAACGCGAATTAAACCAACATGATGAAAGTGACTAGATGAAATTTCCCGAGTACCCTCAAGAACCCTTTGCTTGTCATAAGAGACCATTTTGGCATGTCCTTTGCCTCAAAAGGATTGGGATACCTTTCTGCACTTTTGTTACTACTATCATTACTTGCTCGTTACAAATTATCTTGCTATCAAACTACTCTGCTACTTACAATTTTAGCACTTGCAGACATTACCTTGCTGAAAAGCACTTGTCATTTCCTTCTGATCCTCGTTGGGTTCGACACTCTTACTTATCGAAAAGAGCTACAATTGATCCCCTATACTTGTGGGTCATCAAGGATATTTTCTGGCACCGTTGCCGGGGAGTGAAGTGCCTTTGGTAAGTGGAATTTGGTAAGGAAACATTTATATAGTGTGCTGAAATTTATTGTCACTTGTTACTATGGAAAACAATCCTTTGAGGGGTTTGTTCGGGGCACCTCGACCGGAACCATAATTAGCTACCCCTCAACCTACTACACCTACTGAAAATATTGAATATGAAATTCCTTCGGGTATGATAGAACAACTGCTAGCTAATCCCTATGCAGGAGATGGAACCGAACATCCTGATATGCACTTGATATATGTAGAATAAATTTGTGGATTGTTCAAGCTTGCAGGTTTACCCGGAGATGAGGTTATTAAGAAGGTTTGCCCTTTATCTTTGAAAGTAAAATCATTGACATGGTATAGGCTATGCAATGATATTGGATCTTGGAATTGGAATCGTTTGAAATTGGAGTTCCACCAAAAAGTTTATCCTATGCATCTAGTTCATCGTGATTGGAATTATATATATAATTTTTGGCCTCGTGAAGGAGAAAGTATCGCTCTAGCTTGGGGGAGGCTTAAAGTCAATGTTATATTCATGCCCCAATCATGAGCTCTTAAGAGAAATTATTATCCAGAATTTTTATGCTCGGCTTTCCCGTAATGATCAAACCATGCTTGATACTTCTTGTGATGGTTCTTCTATGAAGAAGACTATTGAATTCCACTGGAATCTTTTGGAAAGAATTAAATACAACTCTGAGGATTGGGAACTCGACAAAGGTAAAGATTCAGGTACTAAACTTAAGTATGATTATGTTAAATCTTTTATGGATACCGATGCTTTTCAAAAGTTTGGCACTAAATATGGACTTGACTCTGAGATAGTAGCTTCTTTCTGTGAATCATTTTCTACTCATGTTGATCTCCCTAAAGATAAGTGGTTTAAATATCACCCACCTATTAAAGAAGAAATTAAAGAACCGGTACCAGTTAAAGAAGATACTATACTTTACAATGTTGATCTAGTTGTTCCTTATGCTTATATTGAGAAACCATCTTTCCCTATTAGGATAAAGGAACATGCTAAAGTTTCAACTGTGGTTAACAAAAGCTATATTAGAACACCTAAACCTGATGAACAAATTAAAGTAGAACCTAGTATTACTATGGTTAAAGATCTCTTGGAAGAAGATACGGATGGGCATGTTATTTACTTCTGTGAAGAAGCTGCTAGAATTACCAAACCAGATAAAAAGGATAAACATAGACCTGTTGTTGGCATTCCCGTTATCTCAATTAAAATAGGAGATCATTGTTATCATGGTTTATGTGACATAGGTGCTAGTGTGAGTGCTATTCCTTACACCTTATATCAAGAAATTATGAATGACATATCACCCGCAGAGATAGAAGACATAGATGTTACTATTAAACTTGCTAATAGAGACACTATTTCACCAATTGGGATTGTTAGAGATGTTGAAGCTTTGTGTGGGAAAATAAAATACCCTACTAATTTTCTTGTTCTTGGTTCCCCACAAGATGATTTTTTCCATTATCTTTGGTAGTCCTTTCTTGAACACCGTTAATGCTAAGATAGATTGTGAGAAACAAATTGTTGGTGTTAGTTTTAGTGATGAGTCTCATGGGTTTAATTTTTCCAAGTTTAGTAGAAAGCTTAATGAAAAAGAATTGCCTAGTAAGGATGAATTAATTGGTCTTGCTTCTACTGCTGTACCACCTACTGATCCTTTAGAACAATATTTGCTAGACCATGAAAGTGATTTACATATGCACGAAAGAAATGAAATAGATAAGATTTTCTTTGAACAACGTCCTCTACTTAAACAAAATTTCCCAATTGAAACTCTAGGAGGTCCTCCTCCACCTAAAGGTGATCATGTGTTTGAATTAAAACAATTGCCAGACACATTGAAATATGCTTATCTTGATGAAAAGAAGATATATCCTGTTATTATCAGTGCTAACCTTCCAGAACATGAATAAGAAAGATTATTGAAAGTTCTAAGGAAGCACCGGGCTGCTATTGGATACACTCTTGATGATTTAAAGGGCATTAGTCCCATTCTATGTCAGCACAAAATTAATATGGAACTTGATGCTAAACCCGTTGTTGATCACCAACGTTGGTTAAATCCGAAAATGAAAGAAGTGGTAAGAACAGAAATATTAAAGATTCTGGAAGCAGGTATAATCTATCATATAGCTGATAGTAGATGGGTAAGTCCTGTTCATTGTGTCCCTAAGAAAGGAGGTATTACTGTTGTTCCTAATGATAAGAATGAACTTATTCCACAAAGAATTGTTACATGCTATAGAATGGTAATTGATTTTAGAAAATTAAACAAAGCAACTAGAAAAGATCATTACCCTCTTCCTTTTATTGATCAAATGCTTGAAAGATTATCTAAGCACACACATTTTTGCTTCCTTGATGGATATTCTGTTTTTTCACAAATACCTGTTTCTCAACCTGATCAAGAAAAGACCACTTTTAATTGTCCCTTTGGAACCTATGCTTATAGACGTATGCCTGAGCATGAACAGGGACAAATCCTACAGAAATGTCACTCCGAAGCTTATGGAGGGCATCGTGCTAGAGATAGAACTGCTCACAAGGTATTGCAATCTGGATTTTATTGGCCTACTCTCTTCAAGGATGTCTGTAAGTTCGTCTTATCTTGTGATGAATGTCAAAGAATAGGCAATATCGGTAAGCGTCAAGAAATGTCTATGAATTATTCACTTGCTGTTGAACCATTTGATGTTTGGGGATTTGATTACATGTGACCTTTTCTTTGCTCTAATGGGTATACACATATTTTGGTTGTTGTTGATTATGTTACTAAATGGGTACAAGCTATTCCAACCAGTAGTGCTGATCACAACACCTCTATTAAAATGATTAAGGAAGCTATTTTCCCAAGGTTTGGAGTCCCTAGATATTTAATGACTAATGGTGGTTCACACTTTATTCATGGTGCTTTCCGTAAAATGATTGCCAAGTATGATGTTAACCATAGAATTGCATCACCTTATCATACTCAGTCTAGTGGTTAAGTTGAACTTAGCAATAGAGAAATAAAATTAATTTTGCAAAAGGCTGTCAATAGGTCCAAGAAGAGTTGGTCTAAGAAATTAGATGATGCACTTTGGGCTTATAGAACAGCATATAAAAATCATATGGGTATGTCTCCTTATAAAATGGTGTATGGAAAAGCTTGTCATTTTCCTCTTGAGTTAGAACATAAATCATATTGGGCCATCAAAGAGCTCAATTATGATTTCAAACTTGCTGGTGAAAAGAGGTTATTTGATATTAGCTTGTTAGACGAATGGAGAACCCAAGCTTATGAAAATGAAAAATTATTCAAAGAAAAAGTAAAAAGATGGCATGAAAAAAGAATCCAAAAGCGTGAGTTTAAAGTCGGAGAATATGTTCTTTTGTACAACTCTCGTTTCAGTTTCTTCGCAGGGAAACTCCTCTCAAAATGGGAAGGCCCCTATGCTATTGAGGAGGTTTATCGGTCTGGAGCCATCAAAATAAATAACCCCGAAGGTTGTCAATGGGCAACGAATAAAGCATTATATCTCAGGTACGCCCATTAATGTTGAAAGTAATATTATCCAAACTTTGACACCGGAAGAACACATAAAAGAGTCCTTCTGGAACACTTCAGAATCGTGAAAATAAGGAGGTACGTGATAAGATAGGTAAACGAACTCCAAAAAATCCGCAATTTTTTATCAGTTTTGGAATATTTAAAAATTTAGGAAATAAAGAAATTTCTAGGAAGCGTACCCTGGTGGGCACAAGACACCAGGGCGCGCCAGGCTTGCCTGGCGCGCCCAGGTGGGTTGTGCCCACCTGGGACACCTTCCGAACTCCATTTTTCTACAACTTACTTGTCCCCCAAGATAAAAAATCTATATATACTTCCCGAACCTGTTGATCACCATATCACGGAGAAAATCCTCTGTTCTTTTTTCTTGTTGTTTTCTGACAGATTCAGCTAGAGCAACGTCATGTCTTCCTCACCTTTCAATAATGGAGAAGAAGACACAAGGGTGGTTCAGGAGGATCTAATGAGAGATGAAGCTTGAGAGGATGCTATGGAGGAAGAGGAGGGAAATCCTTTTGGGGTTCACTCTCCGGCCTCCGAGAGAGGCACCCTAGCCGGCATCTCTACTCACCCCAATCCTCATCAAGCCATGGTATCTTCACACAATCAAGCAAGCCAAGAAGTGCAAGGAGAACTCCCTCCGAGGAGGCCTTTACACAGGTTACATAGTAACAATTTTTGCAATTGGATTCACAATTCTGGGTTCGAGAATACCCCTCGTAGGCACATACCATCCAATTGGGACATATCTCAGCTAAGAGAAAATGGTGCAGGAACAAAACCGTGGGGCCCTGGGACGCCCCCGATTTAATCGTACACTAATCATACACGCAAACATGTACGATCAAGATCAGGGACTCACGGGAAGATATCACAACACAACTCTACAAATAAAATAAGTCATACAAGCATCATATTACAAGCCAGGGGCCTCGAGGGCTCGAATACAAGAGCTCGATCATAGACGAGTCAGCGGAAGCAACAATATCTGAGTACAGACACAAGTTAAACAAGTTTGCCTTAAGAAGGCTAGCACAACTGGGATACAGATCGAAAGAGGCGCAGACCTCCTGCCTGGGATCCTCCTAAACTACTCATGGTCGTCGTCAGCGGGCTGTACGTAGTAGTAGGCACCTCCCGAGTAGTAGTAGTCGTCGTCGACGGTGGCGTCTGGCTCCTGGGCTCCATCGTCTGGTCGCAGCAAACGGGTATAGAAAGGGGGAAAAGAGGGAGCAAAGCAACCGTGAGTACTCATCCAAGTACTCGCAAGCAAGGAAGTACACTACATATGTATGCATTGGTATCAAATGGAATAAGGGTATCATATGTGGACTGAACTGCAGAATGCCGGAATAAGAGGGGGATAGCTAGTCCTGTCGAAGACTACGCTTCTGGCAGCCTCCGTCTTGCAGCATGTAGAAGAGAATAGACTGAAGTCCTCCAAGTAGCATCGCATAGCATAATCCTAACCGATGATCCTCCCCTCGTCACCCTGTAAGAGACCGATCACCGGTTGTATCTGGCACTTGGAAGGGTGTGTTTTATTAAGTATCCGGTTCTAGTTGTCATAAGGTCAAGGTACAACTCCAAGTCGTCCTGTTACCGAAGATCACGGCTATTCGAATAGATTGACTTCCCTGCAGGGGTGCACCACATAACCCAACACGCTCGATCCCATTTGGCCGGACACACTTTTCTAGGTCATGCCCGGCCTTGGAAGATCAACACATCACAGCCCTACCTAGGCACAACAGAGAGGTTAGCACGCCGGTCTAAATCCTATGGCGCAGGGGTCTGGGCCCATTGCACACCTGCACATTGCGAGGGCGGCCGGAAGCAGAACTAGCCCCCTTAGTACAAGAGCAGGCTTACATTCCAATCCGGCGGGCGCCACTCAGTCGCTGACGTCATGAAGGCTTCGGCTGATACCACGACGTCAAGTGCCCATAATTGTCCCCGCGTAGATGGTTAGTGCGTATTGGCTAGTAGCCAGACTCAGATCAAATACCAAGATCTCGTTAAAGGTGTTATCTTGAAATAACCGCGAACGGCGACCAGGGCCAGGCCCACCTCTCTCCTAGGTGGTCTCAACCTGCCCTGTCGCTTTGCCACAAAGATCCACTCGCGGGTACTCCTACGAGCCGACACGTCTTTTAGTCATCAAATGTATCATGTATAAAGTATATAGTATATACCTGTGATCACCTCCCGAGTGATCACGGCCCGATAGTATAGCATGGCAGACGGACAAGAATGTAGGGCCACTGATGGTAAACTAGCATCCTATACTAAGCATTAGGATTGCAGGTAAAGGTAACAACAGTAGTAGCAAGGACCGGCTATGCATTAGGATAGGACTAACGGAAAGCAGTAGCATGCTACACTAATCTAATGCAAGTAGTATAGAGAGTAGAGTAGGTGATATCTGGTGATAAAGGGGGGGCTTGCCTGGTTTCTCTGGCAAGAGAGAGGGGTCGTCAACACCGTAGTCGAACTGGGGGGTCGCCGGCAGTCTCGGGGTCTACCGGAAAGAAGTAGCGGAGGGGGAACACAATAAATAACAGAGCAATCAAAGTATAACATGGCAATACGCGGTGCTAGGTATGCCCTAACGCGGTAGGAGGTGATACCGGCGAAGGGGGGAAACATCCGAGAAAATATCCTCGGTGTTTCGCGTTTTCGGACAGGCGAACCGGAGGGGGAAAGTTGTGTGTTCGCTATGCTAGGGATGCGTGGCGGATGAACGGGCTGCGTGTTCGGGTTCGTCTCGTCGTTCTAAGCAACTTTCATGTAGAAAGTATTTTCATCTGAGCTACGGTTTATTTTATATGATTTTCTCAAGTTTTAAATCATTTTTAAAATTTATTTAATTAGTTTAACCCAACATTATCCAGAATAGTGCACGCTGACATCAGCATGACGTCAGCAGTCAACCGGGGGTTGACTGGGTCAAACTGACGTGTGGGTCCCACATGTCATTGACTGTTTAGTCTAATTAGGGTTTAGGTTAATTAGCTAGGATTAATTAGTTGATTAGTTTAACTAATCAAAATTAATTAAGTTAATTAATTCTTTAATTAATTAATTTTTTTAATATTTTTTTAAATCGTTCTCAGGGACTGGGCCCACTTGTCATTGGGCCAGGGGGCTTAGCGGTTCGGGCTAGTGTGCGTCGTGCGCAGGGGCTCGCAGGCGCCCGATTGGGGGAGGGACCGGGCGCTAGCTCGGTGCGGCTGCCGTCGCCCACAACGCCGGCCAGGGGAGGCGGCGGAGGCCTACGGGCAGCGCAGTGAGGCCACAACGGCAGGCGTAGCCGAGGCGGGGTGCGGCGGTTGCCGCAGTTGGAGGTGGCCGCGGGCGGCCGTGGCTGGGCGGCGAGCACTCCATGCGGGCGAAGGTGAGGTGCGCGACGGCAGCAGAGGAGACGGGGCGCGGGCGCGAGCCGACTCGCACGGCGTGCGACGACGCAGGCGAGCGAGCAGCGGCGGGGGGTGGGGAAGGCAGTTGCGGACGGCGGCGACCTTCATGTGAGCAGCGACGCCCGTGGCGGCAGCAGAGCAGCGGCTGATGTTGGCTGGAGGGAGGGCGGCTGCAACACGCGAGCGAGAGCGTGTGTGCTCGAGTGGGGGCAGCGGGGCGTGGCGCGGTGGCCGCGGCGACAAGCGCGAGCGCGAGGAGCAGCGAGGGGGGCTTGGCCCGTGCATTGGCGCGGTCGGACGACGTCTGACAGGGGGGAGGGGAGGCGCGGCGTCTCACCGACGACTGCAGGGAAAAGGCAATGGCCGCGGGGAGGAGGACGGGGTCGACGGGGACGGAGAAGCAGCATGTAACACCCCGGATGTAATTTACCTAATATGTAATCCAACTCTTGCCATTTCCGGCCTTAAGTTATTTTATTTTCTCGGGTTCGGGTTTTTGTCTCCGTGTGTTGTTACCATTGTCATGCATCTCATATCATGTCATCATGTGCATTGCATTTGCATACGTGTTCATCTCATGCATTCGAGCATTTTCCCCGTTGTTCGTTTTGCATTCCGGCGCTCCGTTCTCCTTCGGTGGTCATTTCTACCTTTCTTTCGTGTGTGGGGATTAAACATTTCTGGATTGGACTGAGACTTGCCAAGCGGCCTTGGTTTACTACCGGTAGACCGCCTGTCAAGTTTCGTACCATTTGGACTTCGTTTGATGCTCCAACGGTTAACCGAGGGACCAAGAAGGCCTCGTGTGTGTTGCAGCCCAACACCCCTCCAAGTTGGCCCAAAACCCACCAAAACCCTCTCCATCATCTAGAGCGTTCGATCACGATCGCGTGGCCGAAAACCGCACCTCATTTGGACGCTCCCTCTATGCCTATATAAAGACCCCCTCCGAAATTCTCGTTCTCCTTCCCCCAAAACCCTAAAATCGTCTCCTCCGCGCACCGGACATGTCCGCCGCGCCGGACAGCTCGTCCGCCGCCGCCCGCGGCCACTGAGGGCCCGACACGTGTCAGCTCCGCCCGCCGCCGCCGCCGGCCCGTCCCAGCCCAGGGCGGGCCCTCTCCACCCGCGCCACCGGGCCGCGCCCCGCCTCCCGCGCGCCGCCCTCGTCCTTCCCGAGCGCCGCCCGCGTCCGCTCGACCCGGCCGCCGCCACCACCGGCTCCGCCTCTCCGGCGTCCTCCTCTACGCCCCAAGCCCAAGTCCGGCGACGCCCCGCTTCTCTCTGGCGAGCTACAGTACACTCCGGCGATCTCCTCGGTTCGCGTGCAACCGGATCTGGATCTGGACGAGACGGTTGACTTTTGCCCCAAAACCCTAATATTTTGGCTATGTTCATCATGTTGTATCTCCTCATCTGTAGATCCGTTTTGTGCATATAGCATATCAAAATGTTCGTCTCAGAGAGCACATCATTTCATTTCATTGCATCATTTTCATTTGAGTTCATCTTGATGCCTGAAATGATGTTAGAAGAATGCTATTTGAGATAATTGTCAGATCTGCTGCTACAATTAGATATTTGTCATTTTTGCCATGATTATTGTGTGCATGATATGCCCCTGAGCTCTTCATGAGTTTTGTTATATGTTTTGCCATCTATCCAGAGGTGCAACCCTTGTATTTTTGTGATGAGTGTGGTGACTAGCACAAGCTTGCAAAGTGGAGCATTTGTTAATGCTGATTTCAGGGACTTAGCATTTCCACTAAGTCATTGACCTGTTTATCTCATATTGCCATATGTTCATGTTGTTTCCTAGTGATCCGTGCCTCTTTTGAGGATGATCAGTAAGGATGTTTTGTTAATCTTGTAGTGCTCTATCCATCCATGTCTTTGTTTGCAATTATGGAGCACCCTAGCTTGAGTCAATCGAGCTCTAATTTTGTCATTTCGTGAATCTGGGCAGATTGCCTACTTGTTAGCAATTTTGCCGAGGATGTTGTAGTTGATCCGTGCATTTTTGCCATGTTAATTTCACTAAGTCTGAAATCTGTTTACCAAATGCATTTTTGCCATGCTTGTTTGAACCTGTTAATGGATGAATTGGCCGTAGCTCAGTGCTAGTCTTTTGTTAAGCATCATGAATGGATCTCTTCCATGTATTTTGTTGCCATGTTTGGGTGCTGTAGCATGTTCATCTTGTTGCATTTAGTTGACTACTTGCTGTAAATCGCAGAACATGGTCATATTTGAATTGCTTGCCATTTCCAAACCGTAACTCTGATTCCGGCGTTCTTTATATCGTTTTCAAGCGATTTCATCTCACCTTTCCAGTGGCATACTTGGATTTCCAAGTTGAGGCCAGGTTCATTCATTCCTTGTCAAATCTTGCATATGCATCACATATCGCATCCCGCATAGCATACCATTTTTTGCATCATATTGTTTGAGCTTTTCACGTGGTTGATTGTGTCCTTGTTGCTTGTTTGTCTTGTTTGGGTAGAGCCGGGAGACGAGTTCGCTAACGAGGAGCCCGTTGAGTTTGCTTTCGAGGATCCAGTCAACTCTGACAACTTTGCAGGCAAGATAATCATACCCTCGAAATCACTACTATCTTTGCTTTACTAGATGCTCGCTCTTTTGCTATGCCTATGCTACGATGCCTACCACTTGCTTATCATGCCTCCCAAATTGCCATGTCAAACCTCTAACCCACCATGTCCTAGCAAACCGTTGATTGGCTATGTTACCGCTTTGCTCAGCCCCTCTTATAGCGTTGCTAGTTGCAGGTGAAGATTGGAGACCGTTCCTTGTTGGAACTTTATCTACTTGTTGGGATATCATTATATTGCCTTGTTATCTTAATGCATCTATATACTTGGTAAAGGGTGGAAGGCTCGGCCTCTCGCCTAGTGTTTTGTTCCACTCTTGCTGCCCTAGTTTCCGTCATATCGGTGTTATGTTCCCGGAGTTTGCGTTCCTTACGCGGTTGGGTGATAATGGGAACCCCTTGATAGTTCGCCTTGATTAAAGCTTTTCCAGAAATGCCCAACCTTGGTTTTACCATTTGCCACCTAGCCTCTTTTTCCCTTGGGTTTCCAGAGCCCGAGGGTCATCTTATTTAAACCCCCCCCTCGGGCCAGTGCTCCTCTGAGTGTTGATCCGAACCAGGCAGCCTGCGGGGCCACCTCGGGGAAACTCGAGGGCTGGTTTTACTCGTAGCTTGATCTATCTGAGTGTGCCCTGAGAACGAGATATGTGCAGCTCCTATCGGGATTTGTCGGCACATTCGGGCGGTGTTGCTGGATTTGTTTTAACCTGTCGAAGTGTCTTGAAGAACCAGAATACCGAGTCTGATCGGAACGTCTCGGGAGGAGGTCTATTCCTTCATTGACCGTGAGAGCTTGTCATGGGCTAAGTTGGGACTCCCCTGCAGGGTTTTGAACTTTCGAAAGCCGTGCCCGTGGTTATGGGCAGATGGGAATTTGTTAATGTCCGGTTGTAGATAACTTGAACCTTAATTTAATTAAAATGAATCAACAGTGTGAGTTACCGTGATGGTCTCTTCTCGGCGGAGTCCGAGAAGTGAACACGGTGTTGGAGTAATGCTTGCCGCAGGACGCCCTCTAGTTACTCGTTCGCGCTTTGCCTCCTCTTCTCGCTCTCTTTTGCGAACAGGTTAGCCACCATATATGCTAGTCGCTTGCTGCAGCTCCACATATTTTACCTTGCCTTACCTATTAAGCTTAAATAGTCTTGATCGCGAGGGTGCGAGATTGGTGAGTCCCTGTGGCTCACAGATTACTTCCAAACCAAATTCAGGGCCTGATGATTCCATTCCAAATGACGCGCTTGAGCTCAAGTGGGAGTTCGACGAGGACTCACGCCGATACTACATGTCTTTCCCTGATGATCAGTAGCGGTGCCAGTTGGGGTGATCGGGACCGTGTCGCATGTTGGGTTTATCTTTTATTTTGGCGCCGTAGTCGGGCCATGAGTGTTTGAATGTTGTAATGCTATTTATGTACTTTGATTGACATGGCGAGTGTAAGACAACTATGTATATCCCCTTTTATTATCTATATTACATGGGATGTTGTGAAGATTGCCTAACTTGCGACATTGCTTTCAATGCGGTTATGCCTCTAAGTCGTGCCTCGACACGTGGGAGCTATAGCCGCATCGAGGGCGTTACAAGTTGGTATCAGAGCCTTCCCCGACCTTAGGAGCCCCCACTGATTGATCGTTTTTAGTGGCTGAGTTGTGTCTAGAAAAAATGTTTTGAGTCATTTAGGAATTATATATCGGAGAGTTAGGAATTCTTTTTTACTCCCAGTCTCCTCATCGCTCTGGTAAGGCATCCTGACGTAGAGTTTTGACTCTTCTCTTCTCAAATTTCACTAAATTTTTTTTAGGATCACGCGGGTATCTTGGAATCGTTTCGATGGTTTTGTGACGAGAACATTGTTCTTGGTGCCTCCTGTCTTTAGGGGTTGTGGCAGTGTCCCGGGGATTTGAGCTCCGAGGTTTTGTCGTCACAATTTTATCGTTGCAGTTCTTGAATACCTGAGTTTAGTACGCCGACATCGAAAATCTCTTTTATGCAGTTTGTTGGTGAGATAACCTCGACGCCACCCATTACTGGGGCGGGAGTTCGGGAGTATCGCCATAACTTGTATAACGGGTGCTTTTCGAAGGTTGAGGTAGATGGTTTCCGAAGTTTTCTCGGTTATGTGTTGAAGGATGGATACATCTGGATGTAGGAATTGCTAGTTTTGGGTGAGATATTATGCTTCCCCTGTATCCCCAACACCTGATTGCATAACCGGAAAGGTTCGGGAGTTTCATAGGTGGGAATTCTTGTAGCTCTAGTTCTTCTTCCACGGATATTTGGTTTGAGATTGGGATTTCTTACCGAGTATTCGTTCTTGATCCGTACCTTGTTGATTTATTCCTCTACCAAAATTCTAAGTGGCTTCTCAATTTATGGATATGTGACCATTTCAAGAGGAATGCATTCGTTCATTTTGTTTGGATGTGAAGACTATATGTTGCAATTTTCATTCCGTTGGATTCAGCTTCAATATTTGTCTATCAATGTGCTAATGGATGTCACCCTCTTCAGGATGGCTCCCGCTAAGAGCACCAATCAGAATCAGAATCAAGATCCGCCACCACCTCCTCCTCCTTCGGAGGCATGGCAAGCTGTGATGGCTGCAACCAATGCAAACACACAGTTGATCATGCAAATTCTTCAAGAGCACAATCAAGCGAACCAAGGCAACCAAGGCAACAATCAGAATCACTTTGCTACACTCAACCAGTTCCTTGCTAACGGGACAAAGACTTTCAGTAATTGTGTTGAGGCAACTGATGCTGACGATTGGCTCGTGGATCTGTGCAAGCATTTCGAGTGCAGTAACGTCAAGCCTGAGGACTTTGTCAAGTTCGCTTCCTTCCAACTCAAAGACCAAGCTGCAGAATGGTTCCAGCAGTACAAGGATTCCAGAGGAGGCCGTGTGATTACCTGGGATGAATTCCGTCAAGACTTCAAAGCTCATCATATTCCCCAGAGCGTGGTTGAAAGCAAGCGTGAGGAATTCCACAACCTGAAGCAAGGCTCTTTATTTGTCTATGACTACAACAAGTTGTTTCAGAAGCTCGCCCGCTTTGCTAAACAGGACGTCCCTGATGAGAAGAGCATGATATACCAGTTCAGGGGTGGTCTCAGAGAAGAAATTCAGCTAGCTCTTGTTCTCTTTGAGCCCTTGAGGTACGATGAGTTCTACAACATGGCATTGAAGCAAGAGGCCGCTCAACTGAGGTGTGATGCTTCCAAGAAGCGAGTCAGAGATGCTACTCCTTCTTCCTCTACTCAAGTGGCCAAGCAGCAGAAGTATTGGCTTCCTCCTCCTCCATTCCGTCAGCTGTATCAGCAGAAGAGCAAAGGTGGCAGTGGATCTTCCCACCCACCCAACCCTGGCTTTCAGAACAAGACTTCGTCTCAACCTCCAAGATCGAGTGCTCCGTATCACCGTCCGCTTTCAGAGGTCACGTGCAACAAGTGCCAATAGAAGGGTCACTATGCCAACAAATGCTTCAATCAGAGGCGTCTTCCTCCTCCTCCTCCTGTGAGATTGGCAAGTACAGCTGTGGTCAAGCATAACCCCAAGCACGCCAAGGTCAACTTGATGAATGCAGCTCAGGCAGAGGACTCGTCAGATGTCATCATGGGTAACCTACCTGTTAATGATATTCCTGCAAGAGTTCTTTTTGACACTGGTGCTTCGCATTGTTTCATGTTAAAGCCATTTTTACCAAGCATGAATTCTTTCTTCTCATTTGGGTAAACAAATGGATATCGTTTCTCCTGGCAAACGTTTGAGTGCTAGTCTGGAGGTGCCAGATGTTACTATCACCTTGGGCGACTACAAGTTCCTTTCTTCCCAATGGTTCTTGGTAACTTGGATATTGATCTTATTCTCGGGATGGATTGGCTTTCTAAGCACAAGGCTCAGCTGGATTGTGCAGCCAGGCAGATTTAATTGACTCATTCGTCTGAGGATGTAATTGTCTTTGCCGCTCGTGATGATACCATCCATCTGTTTTCTCTCAATGAGAAGGGTGAATTGGATGCCATCTCACAAATTCCAGTCGTTTGCGAGTATCAAGACGTCTTTCCAGAAGAGCTTCCAGGAATGCCTCCGCACCGGCCAGTTGAATTCATCATTGATCTTGAGCCCGGCACGGAACCTGTGTGCAAGCGTCCTTACAAGCTCGGACCTGAAGAGTTGAAGGAGTTGAAGAAGCAACTCGATATTCAAGAGAGAATGGGTCTCATCCGGCCTAGTTCTTCTCCGTGGGGTTGTGGTGTTCTTTTCGTGAAGAAGAAGGATGGAACGGACCGACTTTGTGTTGACTACCGTCCATTGAACAAGAAGACCATCAAGAACAAATACCCACTTCCAAACATCAACGAGCTGTTCGAACAACTCAAAGGTGCTCAAGTATTATCCAAGCTTGATCTCCGTATGGGTTATCATCAGTTTCGAATCCGTGAGCAAGATATTCCCAAGACGGCTTTCAGGACAAGCTTTGGTTCATATGAATACACTGTCATGTCTTTTGGCCTCGTCAACGCTCCTTCGACTTTCTCCCGCATGATGAACTTCATCTTCAACGCCTACACCAATGACTTCATTTTGGTCTATCTTGATGACATTCTGGTCTTTTCGAAGAACAAGGAAGATCATGCCAAGCACTTGCGTTTGGTACTCGATAAGCTCAGGGAACACAAGTTCTACGCCAAGTTCTCCAAGTGCGAATTTTGGCTCGATGAGGTTCTTTATCTTGGTCATATCATCTCTGCCAAGGGCATTGTGGTGAATCCTGAGAAGGTGTCTGCAATTGTGAATTGGGAACCTCCTCAGAACGTGAAGCAACTCCGTAGCTTCCTCGGTCTCGCAAGCTACTATCAAAGATTCGTTGAAAACTTTTCTAAGATCGTGAAGCCTCTCTCAAAATCTTCTCCAGAAGCACGTCAAGTACGTTTGGTCTCCGGAGTGTGACATAGCTTTCAACACTTTGAAAGAGAAATTGGTCAATGCTCCAGTTCTGACTCCGCCTGATGAATCCAAGCCGTACGAGGTCTTTTGTGATGCCTCCCTCCAAGGTCTTGGCGCAGTGTTGATGCAAGAGAAGAAAGTTGTGGCTTATACCTCTCGCCAGTTGAAGCCCAACGAGAAGAACTACCCCACTCATGATCTCGAGTTGGCGGCAGTTGTGCATGCTCTTTTGACTTAGAGACATCTCTTATTGGGAAGAAAAGTGGACATCTTCACTGACCACAAGAGTCTCAAGTACATCTTCACTCAGCCTAATCTCAACCTCAGGCAAACTCGATGGGTCGAAATGATTCAAGAATATAATCCGAGTATCGAGTATACTCCAGGCAAAGCCAATGTGATTGCTAACGCATTGAGCAGGAAGGCTTATTGCAACAGTCTGATTCTCAAGCCTTATCAACCCGAGCTTTGTGAAGCTTTCCGCAAGCTTAATCTGCAAGTTGTTCCTCAAGGTTTCCTCGCCAACCTTCAAGTCTCTCCTACCTTGGAAGACCAGATTCGCCAAGCCCAGCTTCTTGATGCTATGGTGAAGAAGGTGAAGATTGGGATTGCCAAGAGTCAACCCAAGTACAAGTGCTACCGCCTTGATGACAAGGACACTCTCTTCTTCGAGGATCGTATTGTTGTGCCCAAAGGTGACCTTCGTAAAGTGATCATGAACGAGGCTCACAATTCTCTCCTCTCCATCCACCCTGGGAGCACGAAGATGTATCAGGACCTCAAGCAGGCTTATTGGTGGACTCGAATGAAGCGTGAGATTGCTCAATTCGTGAATGAATGTGATGTCTGCAGAAGAGTGAAGGCAGAACACCAAAGGCCAGCGGGTCTCCTCCAACCTCTTGCCATTCCAGAATGGAAGTTTGACCACATTGAGATGGACTTCGTGACTGGGTTTCCAAAGTCCAAGCATGGCAATGATGCTATATTCGTTGTCATCGACAAACTCACTAAGGTGGCTCACTTTCTACCTATCAAAGAGTCAATCACTGCAGCTCAATTGGCGGAACTCTATACTTCTCGAATTGTCTCTCTGCATGGTATTCCACAAGTGATCTCTTCGGACCGTGGCAGCATCTTTACCTCCAAGTTTTGGGATTCTTTTCAAAAGGCCATGGGTACCAACATCCGCTTCAGCACAGCTTTCCATCCTCAAACTAGCGGTCAAGTCGAGCGTGTCAACCAGATTCTTGAAGATATGCTCAGGGCTTGTGTGATTTCCTTCGGCATGAAGTGGGAGGATTGTCTTCCATATGTTGAATTCTCCTACAACAACAGTTTTCAAGCAAGTTCGGGCAAGGCCCCATTTGAAATTCTGTATGGCAGGAAGTGTCGTACCCCTCTCAACTGGTCTGAAACCGGTGAACGTCAGCTTTTGGGAAATGACTTAATCACAGAGGCAGAGGAAATGTGCAAAGTCATTTGAGATAACCTCAAAGCAGCCCAATCCCGCCAGAAGAGCTACCATGATAGTAAGCACCGTGATTTTGCTTTCGAGATCGGAGATTATGTTTACCTCCGCGTCTCTCCAATGAAAGGTACTCATCGCTTCGGTATCAAAGGGAAGCTTGCCCCCAGATACGTGGGACCTTTCAAGATCGTCAGCAAGAGAGGCGATCTCGCCTATCAACTCGAGCTTCCTTCAAACTTTGCAAATGTGCATGACGTGTTCCATGTCTCTCAGCTCCGAAAGTGCTTCAAGACTCCTGACCGCACTGTCAACTTCGAGGACATTGAGCTCCAAGAAGATCTCTCTTATCATGAGCACCCCGTTGCTATTCTTGAAGAGACTGAACGCAAGACTCGCAACAAGTCGATCAAATTCCTCAAAGTCAAGTGGTCACACCATTCCGACCGTGAGGCCACCTGGGAACGCGAGGATCACCTCCGTTCAGAGTACCCGGCGTTCTTTCAGTCCTAGATCTTGGGACGAGATCCTTTCGTAGTGGTGGAGTGTTGTAACACCCCGGATGTAATTTACCAAATATGTAATCCAACTCTTGCCGTTTCCGGCCTTAAGTTATTTTATTTTCTCGGGCTCGGGTTTTTGTCTCCGTGTGTTGTTATCGTTGTCATGCATCTCATATCATGTCATCATGTGCATTGCATTTGCATACGTGTTCATCTCATGCATTCGAGCATTTTCCCCGTTGTTCGTTTTGCATTCCGGCGCTCCGTTCTCCTCCGATGGTCATTTCTACCTTTCTTTCATGTGTGGGGATTAAACATTTCCGGATTGGACTGAGACTTGCCAAGCGGCCTTGGTTTACTACCGATAGACCGCCCGTCAAGTTTCGTACCATTTGGACTTCGTTTGATGCTCCAACGGTTAACCGAGGGACCGAGAAGGCCTCGTGTGTGTTGTAGCCCAACACCCCTCCAAGTTGGCCCAAAACCCACCAAAACCCTCTCCATCATCTAGAGCGTTCGATCACGATCGCGTGGCCAAAAACCGCACCTCATTTGGACTCTCCTAGCTCCCTCTATGCCTATATAAAGACCCCCTCCGAAATTCTCGTTCTCCTTCCCCCAAAACCCTAAAATCGTCTCCTCCGCACACCGGACATGTCCGCCGCGCCGGACAGCTCGTCCGCCGCCGCCCGCGGCCACTGAGGGGCCGACACGTGTCAGCCCCGCCAACCGCCGCCGCCGGCCCGTCCCGGCCCAGGGCGGGCCCTCTCCAACCGCGCCACCGGGCCGCGCCCCACCTCCCGCGCGCCGCCCTAGTCCTTCCCGAGCGCCGCCCGCGTCCGCTCGACCCGGCCGCCGCCAACACCGGCTCCGCCTCTCCGGCGTCCTCCTCTATGCCCCAAGCCCAAGTCCGGCGACGCCCCGCTTCTCTCCGGCGAGCTACAGTACACTCCGGTGATCTCCTCGGTTCGCGTGCAACCGGATCTGGATCTGGACGAGACGGTTGACTTTTGCCCCAAAACCCTAATATTTTGGCTATGTTCATCATGTTGTATCTCCTCATTCGTAGATCCGTTTTGGGCATATAGCATATCAAAATGTTCGTCTCAGAGAGCACATCATTTCATCTCACTGCATCATTTTCATTTGAGTTCATCTTGATGCCTGAAATGCTGTTAGAAGAATGCTATTTGAGATAATTGTCAGATCTGCTGCTACAATTAGATATTTGTCATTTTTGCCATGATTATTGTGTGCATGATATGCCCCTGAGCTCTTCATGAGGTTTGTTATATGTTTTGCCATCTATCCAGAGGTGCAACCCTTGTATTTTTGTGATGAGTGTGGTGACTAGCACAAGCTTGCAAAGTGGAGCATTTGTTAATGCTGATTTCAGGGACTTAGCATTTCCACTAAGTCCTTGACCTGTTTATCTCATATTGCCATATGTTCATGTTGTTTCCTAGTGATCCGTGCCTCTTTTGAGGATGATCAGTAAGGATGTTTTGTTAATCTTGTAGTGCTCTATCCATCCATGTCTTTGTTTGCAATTATGGAGCATCCTAGCTTGAGTCAATCGAGCTCTACTTTTGTCATTTCGTGAATCTGGGCAGATTGCCTACTTGTTAGCAATTTTGCCGAGGATGTTGTAGTTGATCCGTGCATTTTTGCCATGTTAATTTCACTAAGTCTGAAATCTGTTTACCAAATGCATTTTTGCCACGCTTGTTTGAACCTATTAATGGATGAATTGGCTGTAGCTCAGTGCTAGTCTTTTGTTAACCATCATAAATGGATCTCTTCCATGTATTTTGTTCCCATGTTTGGGTGTTGTAGCATGTTCATCTTGTTGCATTTAGTTGGCTACTTGATGTAAATCGCAGAACGTGGTCATATTTGAATTGCTTGCCATTTCCAAACCGTAACTCCGATTCCGGCGTTCTTTATATCGTTTTCAAGCGATTTCATCTCACCTTTCCAGTGGCACACTTGGATTTCTAAGTTGAGGCCAGGTTCATTCATTCCTTGTCAAATCTTGCATATGCATCACATATCGCATCCCGCATAGCATACAATTTTTTGCATCATATTGTTTGACCTTTGCACGTGGTTGATTGTGTCCTTGTTGCTTGTTTGTCTTGTTTGGGTAGAGCCGGGAGACGAGTTCACTAACAAGGAGCCCGTTGAGTTTGCTTTCGAGGATCCAGTCAACTCTGACAACTTTGCAGGCAAGATGATCATACCCTCGAAATCACTACTATCTTTGCTTTGCTAGATGCTCGCTCTTTTGCTATGCCTATGCTACGATGCCTAGCACTTGCTTATCATGCCTCCCAAATTGCCATGTCAAACCTCTAACTCACCATGTCCTAGCAAACCATTGATTGGCTATGTTACCGCTTTGCTCAGCCCCTCTTATAGCGTTGCTAGTTGCAGGTGAAGATTGGAGGCCGTTCCTTGTTGAAACTTTATTTACTTGTTGGGATATCATTATATTGCCTTGTTATCTTAATGCATCTATATACTTGGTAAAGGGTGGAAGGCTCGGCCTCTCGCCTAGTGTTTTGTTCCAATCATGCCACCCTAGTTTCCGTCATATCGGTGTTATGTTCTCGGAGTTTGCGTTCCTTACGCGGTTGGGTGATAATGGGAACCCCTTGATAGTTCGCCTTGATTAAAGCTTTTCCAGCAATGCCCAACCTTGGTTTTACCATTTGCCACCTAGCCTCTTTTTCCCTTGGGTTTCTGGAGCCCGAGGGTCATCTTATTTAACCCCCCCCCCCGGGCCAGTGCTCCTCTGAGTGTTGGTCCGAACCAGGCAGCCTGCGGGGCCACCTCGGGGAAACTCGAGGGCTGGTTTTACTTGTAGCTTGACCTATCTGAGTGTGCCCTGAGAACGAGATATGTGCAGCTCCTATCGGGATTTGTCGGCACATTCGGGCGGTGTTGCTGGATTTATTTTAACCTGTCGAAGTGTCTTGAAGAACCGGGATACCGAGTCTGATCGGAACGTCTCGGGAGGAGGTCTATTCCTTCGTTGACCATGAGAGCTTGTCATGGGCTAAGTTGGGACTCCCCTGCAAGGTTTTGAACTTTTGAAAGCCTTGCCCGCGGTTATGGGCAGATGGGAATTTGTTAATGTCCGGTTGTAGATAACTTGAACCTTAACTTAATTAAAATGAATCAACAGTGTGAGTTACCGTGATGGTCTCTTCTCGGCGGAGTCCGGGAAGTGAACACGGTGTTGGAGTAATGCTTGCCGCAGGACGCCCTCTAGTTACTTGTTCGCGCTTTGCCTCCTCTTCTCGCTCTCTTTTGCGAACAGGTTAGCCACCATATATGCTAGTCGCTTGCTGCAGCTCCACATATTTTACCTTGCCTTACCTATTAATCTTAAATAGTCTTGATCGCGAGGGTGCGAGATTGCTGAGTCCCTGTGGCTCACAGATTACTTCCAAACCAGATGCAGGGCCTGATGATTCCGTTCCAAATGACGCGCTTGAGCTCAAGTGGGAGTTCGACAAGGACTCACGCCGATACTACGTGTCTTTCCCTGATAATCAGTAGCGCTGCCCAGTTGGGGTGATCGGGACCGTGTCGCATGTTGGGTTTATCTTTTATTTTGGCGCCGTAGTCGGGCCATGAGTGTTTGAATGTTGTAATGCTATTTATGTACTTTGATTGACGTGGCGAGTGTAAGCCAACTATGTATATCCCCTTTTATTATCTATATTACATGGGATGTTGTGAAGATTGCCTAACTTGCGACATTGCTTTCAATGCGGTTATGCCTCTAAGTCGTGCCTCGACACGTGGGAGCTACAGCAGTCCGATGGAGAGGTCTGGCGAGGTTCAGCGGCGTCAGAGGTGGGGCGGCATCACGCGTCTAGCGGCGGGGATCGATCCCCCGATCCAATCGGGGGCAGAGGTAGGGAGAGGCGCCTGGAGGGAGAAGAGGCGACGGCAGCAGGGCGCGCCGGCAACGGGCGCCGTCGTCGTGTCGCCAGGCGGCGGGGCGTGGTGTGGATCGAGCCCTCGATCCAGATCGGATCGGGAGGGGGAGGGAACGAGGGAGTGGGGGAAGTGGGGTGGTTGGAGGCTAGGGTTATGGGGGAGAGGGGGTTATGCAGGGGGCCGGAGTGGGCCGTTTTGGCCGGGGTGCTGGTGCTGGCCGGCTGGGCCTCTTGGCCTAGTTGGCCAGGGGGGCTTCCTTTCCATTTTTTTGTTTGTGTTTCTTCTTTTTTTGTTTTAGTTTATCTTTTCATTTATTTAGTTTTAGAAAAACTATAACTAGCACCTAATTAGTATTAATAAATAATCTACTGCCCCGTTAATTTTTGGCAACTAAATAAAGTGGTTTAATATTTATTAATTGTAAAAAGGCATTTAATCAATTGTTTTTATTATTATTTCCGAGTATTTAACATTTTATAAAGGAGTGGTTTCTCCACCACTGTTTCTTATGAATTATTTGGCTCACCTCAAACATCTTAGTTTTAATATTTGAAAACTTTTATTGTTTGCTTGATTTTTAATTTAAATTCGAACCGGTTGCGAACTAACGCAATATTAGCAATAGAAATCGAGGTGACGTGGCATCATTAGCAGAGGTTCACTGTAGCTTAAGTATCCGGGCGTCACAGGCCCAGAGAATAAACACATAATGGCTAAGGTGAAGAAAAACAATGAATTAATTCATCAAGCCCTTCAGGAGATTCAAGGTTTGAAGGATCTACTCATGGTTATATTGGAGAATACTACTTCATCACCATCATCCTCTACACCACCAAAAGAGAACTGACTATCGAGTATGGGCACTCCCCTTGGCTTCCACCAAGCTTGGGGGAGGTCCCCGGTATTGTACCATCACACTATATTTTTGCCTTTACTTATTTTAGTTCGATCTTTTGCTTTAGATGAATAAAAGTTTAGTTCGATCCTTTCTTCTTTGAGAGTTTGCTTAGTGATCTATCCTTGTAATCGTGTGCAAGTTATATAATAAAGTTTAGTTTTGAGTTTTTGTTTTTTTACTTTCATGTTGCAAATAAAATAAAAGAAATAAGAAAGAAAAAGAGAAAGGAAATAAAAAAAGAAAATAAAGGAAGAAAAGATCATATACTAATCTTATGGTAGGTGATGACACCACATAAGGAAAAGTATAAGTAGAAAATTTTATTAGAGATTGACATAGCATTAGTCAATGATGCAACTCATGAAAGAATTAATAAGGGAAGAGAAGATTCACATATAAATATACTATCCTAGAAATATTTTGTGATTGTGAGCCCTCATCAAAATAGTATATGCCAAAATTGTTGACGTTGGACAAGGAAGAAAACTTAATGGTTTATGTTTGTTTATATTCACATAGAAGTCATATTGTCATAGATCCTTTAACATGTGGTGCTTGCCCCCTATCTTTGCTAGACAAAAATTCCGCACTAAGTAGAGATACTACTTGTGCATCCGAAAACCCTTAAACCCAAATCTTATTTTCAAGTGTCCACCATACCTACCTAGGGATTGAGAAAGATCCCTCAAGTAAGTTGTCATCGGTGCAAAAAGGCAATAAAAATTGCTTCTAAAAATGTGAGATCATTTACTGTAAGAGAAAATTGAGCATTGCACGAACTTGTGATGGTGAAGAATAAAAGCGACAGACTGCATAATAAAGGTTGCTATCACAAGGGGCAATGCAACGTGACGTTCTTTTGCACTAAGTGGTTGAGCATACAAACAAATAAGCGCATGGAAATCTCTGTTTTCCTCTGCGAAGGGCCTATCTTTTACTTTTATATATTTACTTTTATGCAAAGAGTCAAAGTTTTCCTTCTATTCCTTTTTATTTTTTTCCTTTGGCAAGCATCATGTGGTGAGGAAAGATCTAGGCACATATGTCCAGTTGAATATAGATAGCATGAGTTATTATTGTTGACACCACCCTTGAGGTGAATACGTTGGGAGACGAAACTATAAGCCCCTATCTTTCTATGTGTCCGGTTGAAATGTTTTGCTCATGTGTACGAGGTGAGTCTTAGCAATCATAGAAGACTATATGATGGTTGAGTTTGTGGACTTGCCTAAAGGCTCCGATACGTGACCCTTCCCAAAAAGATGATGAATTGTAGTTGTAAAGTTGACTGAGAACATAGTTTGTTGATTTTTAATAGAGTTTTTCCTTTATACTTCAATTGTGTGATGAATTGTTACTTATTCATGAGAAGTATATGATAGAAGTTCTATGATAAATGTCTTATGTTTAATTTCGTTACTATTATAATAACCAACATGATGCTTCTATGTCTGTATTTTGTTTTTATCGACACCTCTCTCTCAAAGCATGTGGACATGTTTTTTGATTTCGGTTTTCGCTTGAGGACAAGCGAGGTATAAACTTGGGGGAGTTGATACGTCCATTTTGCATCATATTTTCTTACTGTTATTTATAATTTTTTATCCATAATAATGTTTTTTGGAGTAATTCTAATGCCTTTCCTATCATAATATGCAAGGTATACACAAAGAGGGAGAATTTCGGCAGCTGGAAATCTGGACCTGGAAAGGCTACGTCAAGCTACCTATTCTGCACAACTCCGAACAAGCTGAAACTTCACGGAGATTCTTATGGAATATTTGAGAATATTGGATCAAATAACTACCAGAGGGGGCCCACCAGGTGGGCACAACCCACCAGGGCGCGCCAGGGAGCCCAGGCGCGCCCTGGTGGGTTGTGCTCACCCAGGCCCACCTCCGGTGCCCATCTTCTGGTATATAGGTTGTTTTCACCTAGAAAAAATAAGAGGAGGACTTTCGGGACGGAGCGCCGCCGTCTCGAGGCGGAACTTGGGAAGGAGCACTTTTGCCCTCCAGCGGAGCGATTCCGCCAGGGGAAATTCCCTCCCGGAGGGGGAAATCATCGTCATCATCATCACCAACAACCCTCCCATCTTGGGGAGGGCAATCTCCATCAACATCTTCAACAACACCATCTCATCTCAAACCCTAGTTCATCTCTTGTGTTCAATCTTGTTACTGGAACTATAGTTTGGTGCTTGTGGGTGACTAGTAGTGTTGATTACATCTTGTAGTTGATTACTATATGGTTTATTTGGTGGAAGACTATATGTTCAGATCCAATATGCTATTTAATACCCCTCTGATCTTGAGCATGTTTATCATTTGTGAGTAGTTACTTTTGTTCTTGAGGTCACGGGAGAAATCATGTTGCAAGTAATCATGTGAACTTGATATGTGTTCGATATTTTGATAGTATGTATGTTGTGATTCCCTTAGTGGTGTCATGTGAACGTCGACTACATGACACTTCACCATATTTGGGTCTAAGGGGATGCATTGTGGAGTAGCAATTAGATGATGGGTTGCGAGAGTGACAGAAGCTTAAACCCCAGTTTATGCGCTATTCCGTAAGGGGCCGATTGGATCCAAATGTTTAATGCTATGGTTAGAATGTATTCTTAATACTTTTCTCATAGTTGCAGATGCTTGCGGGAGGGTTAATCATAAGTAGGAGGCTTGTTCAAGTAAGAACAACACCTAAGCACCGGTCCACCCACATATCAAATTATCAAAGTACCAAACACGAATTAAACCAACATGATGAAAGTGACTAGATGAAATTCCCGTGTACCCTCAAGAATGCTTTGCTTATCATAAGAAACCGTTTGGCCTGTCCTTTGCCTCAAAAGGATTGGGCTACCTTGCTGCACTTTTGTTACTACTATCGTTACTTGCTCATTACAAATTATCTTGTCATCAAACTACTCTACTACTTACAATTTCCGCACTTGTAGACATTACATTGCTGAAAACCACTTGTCACTTCCTTCTGCTCCTCGTTGGGTTCGACACTCTTACTTATCGAAAAGAGCTACAATTGTTCCCCTATACTTGTGGGTCATCATGGCCCTACATAACCATTTTTCCAGCGCTGAACTTAAAAAGCTTGTTAGCCTAGGCTGAGTCACCCACTGTGGCAAAAGCAGCAAAGCGAGCAGTCCCCGGTACTCCTGGCTGGAAGAACAACATCCCCTCCTATATCCCAGGTACTGGTGTGTGTTGTTTGACAGCAGCAGTTACGCCTGCAAAAAAGTTGTTGGGCATACCCAACAGCGCCTTGCCCTGGCCCTCCTAGCTAGCAGAGAGGCATTGGTAGAAGCGGAGCTTCCAGGAGCGCCCAACCGTTGCGTTGCACAACCCTCTTGGCCATGCATCACACCCATATGGGTGTCCACCCTACTCGCCAGCCCTTGGCCCTCCTGGCCAAGGCTAGCAGGCGTAGATGGCGCCACAACCCAATCCTCCTAGCCGGATGCAGCATAGAAGTGCGCCGTCGAGGAAGCCCCGATAGCCCGACCCTCCTGGCCGAGCGGGGGACTAGCCTGAGCTGCCCCCATGGAGGTAGCAACAGTGCCTTCATCAAACACCGTCAGGCCACTCACAGCCTTGGCCACCTTGACGGCGGCTCTCTCCGTATCCATGGAGGTGTTGCTGTTGGAGCCGGGGATGATAAGCTTGTTGTCCCGAGAAAGACCCCAAAAAATAAGAACTCTCGTATTTGAGCTTTGCCCTTTTCAATAGGTATCTACACTCAGGTTCTTTGGATACATAGCAGTCTACAAGTCGACAACACTCGTAGTACGGAGGCAATTTTTCATACCTAGCATCAAAATTAAGAGCTTTTGAACTACCCAAAGGAGTGAACTCCACGGTACTCTTGATTCTAAGCTAACGCTTAGTGTGTCATATAGTTGAGCAAATGCCACACAACTACGTATATGGATTGGTCACAGAGAAACGCACTTACGCTCCTACTTTTTTAAATTTTTTGGGAAAATGGTATCTTGATTGACAAGCTAAAAAAAATATGTTGTCAAAAGAAAGAGGAAAATATTGTAGAAAATGTTCATTTGGGCCAGTTCAAACAGTGTGTTATCAAATCCAGTGTCAATGGCTCTCCAAAATTTAGCAATCCAATCTTTTTGTGCCATTATAGAAAAAATTGTCGACAGATCAATTTTTGTAGGCGGGTCTCAGTTTAGGTGTGCATGACCTTACTTGAACTTTCTCAAAATAATATAATTTACTTTTTCGTGACCACTAATTTAACTTCTTTTAAGCAATTATTATGAGTAGAAAAGGCAAGGGCGTACTGAAAAAACACTGCAAATTCAAAAAATGTCCATCGCATATTTAAAAAAAATATTCTTCACATATTTAAAATACCCATCATGTTTTTTATAATATTCATGTATGCAGGAAAATTATATTCATATGTTGAAAAAAACTATGTAACTTTCAGGTAAGTCAAAGGAAAAAAGTAAATGTAAAAATTTGGATTTAAAATGAGTAAAAGTATAAAAACGGAATATAACATTGAAGGAAAAAGACAGAAAACCGAAGCAAACATAAGGAAAATTGCAAAAATAAAAACGACCATCTGGCGCAATGAGCAGCCCCAGTAAACAAAAAAAAAACAAAAAAAATCCGAGGCAACGAGCGTGAGATAGGAATCGCCGAGAGAATGGTGGCCGCGTGCTCGCACGATCGAAACGGTCCGCCCAGTGCCCTCGCCGGAGAATTTAGCAAGCCGCCACAAGCGCCTCCGCCTGCGCACTTACGCACGCCGGACATGGCAGCTGTTGCACAGCCCCAGCCCCCAGGGGGCGACCCTCCTCGACATGCCATGATGCACTGATGCTGACGTCGTGTTCGACGGAATGTCGCACCGCAGGGACCTCACAGGTTAACAAACTTCCCCGCCGGCAGGCATTGCACTACTTTACTTTGGCTCGCGCCCTCGCGGGAACCTCGAGGAGAGGTGAACCGCAACTCGTGTTTGTATTACGAGTTTCAGGGACAAAAGAGGCACAGTCCTGGATGGTTTCGGCCTTCCCGTAAATGCTGGTACGTTGTTTTGCAAAGCTTAACATGTCCAGTATTCGATGCTGAAGCACTGTATTAGCCGTAGGCTGTTTAGAAAGCTTGACATATTCTGTATTCGATTTTGAAGTAGAAGTATATAACAGAATGTTTTCTTCAAGCTTAGTCAACCCGTTCTGTATTGTTTTGCGTCTTTGTTTATTGGGCCTTTTCATGAAGCCAATAGCATGTTTATCCAACTAAGGTTACTACTACTTTTCTCTAGGCCCTACTTTTATCCATTTGGTTCACGCGATTGGTTTACCCTTTTTCAAGTACTCATCTAGGTGTAAATACATATCTTATACATGCTCAGCTTGTACTCCCTCCGTTCCAAATTACTCGTTGTGGTTTTAGTTCAAAACGAGTAATTTGGAACGGAGGGAGTATCTTGTTAAGAGATCGGATCGCCAGATTTTTACCAGTAGTGAAGTACTACTATAAATTCTTTACATTTATTGCCATATTGGCTGTAGTACATATCTAGTTCTGTGTTCCATAATATTTTGGTCCGTGGACAGTGTTCCTTACTTTCTTTAGCTCTTTGTACTTGTGATTGAGAGTTATCAATGAGGTCTGCTCATCCAAGATGGTAGTACTGATTGACGGGTTAATTCGGTCTTTTCTGGTCAAAGATTTGCCATTTCTCTCATTACACCTGCCTTTAAAGCTCTGACCTCTTAAAGGTAGTTGCACATTTTGAGGGAATCGCTTGGATCAGAAATCATAAGTGTAGGAAAGATTCCTTTTAAAATGGAGGTAGGACTATAAATTGTTCGAAACTGATACAATATTATTATGATTATGTTCGGAGTTCCGACTAATATCTTGACGCTATGGGCTTATCAGACCTGCATTATTTGTTACTGGGCTTCATCGTATTGTGATATAGGTTAAGGCCCCGCTTGGAATCGGTGTAATTTTAGTCCGGAGGAGGATTTAGTTTACACGTGTATTATACCGGCCACAGCGTGACTTCTGCCTGAAAAAAAAAATGACGCCTAGAGGCGTGTATCGTTTACGGGGGTATTCAAGGGCCAAACGATAATCCAAGTGGAGCCTAACTGTTCAAGACATCATGATTGGGCAACTCGAAAAGGAAAAGAAAAGAAAACATCATTATTGGGTGTTGTTGAACTGTTGATCCCATTGAAACAACTTTACTGTTGCTGAATGCAATTTCTGATATACTCTCTCGGTTTCGAATTATAAGATGTTCTAATTTTTTTCTGAATCGGATGTACATAGAAGCATTTAAGTGTGTTTGTTCACCCATTCCAGTCCGTATGTAGTCCATGTTAAAATATCTAAAACATCTTATAATTCAGAACGGATGTAGTAATTCTCAAACAAGTGATTGTTATGTTTATTTATTATTAAAATAATTATACTATGCTGGTCACCTTTCCCTCAGGTAAAATTTAAAAGCGTTATTGCTGCTGTTGTTCTTACAAATTGTGAACAAATGTAGGTGATTAGCAACAGTACATATATATGAGGTTTGCAGCTAGGGAATTGCTAAGTATGATTCACGTAGCTCTGATGGAATTGAAGCAACCAAGAAAGAACATTAATGTGCTCTGCTTTGCGACTGTAGCTGATTTTATTGCATAAAGAGTGCATTCATGCAAGTTCTGACTGCCCTGGTGTCTTTGAATTGGTTTGCAATAGCTTCCTCTCGGGAACTTAAGACAATCTGATGAGGGGTATCGATGGCGAAATCATTGTCATGGAATTCCATATGGCCCATATCCACATAAGGTAGGCATACATGTAATGCGAGTATTTCCTTGTGTGGGTCCGTCTTCATTATTGATATCTTGAACTGATCCTGTTTTGAGTATGTTAAGATTGTGAGAGCGACTCTTCCAGTCAGTTGGATCTAATCCAGTGAGTGATACATGTCATATTGTAACCACCAAATGTTGTACTACCTCCGTTTCTAAATATAAGATGTTTTGGCAGACGTCTTAAAACTGCCAAAACGTCTTATATTTATGAACAGAGGGAATACTTGCCTAGAAAAAAGAAAGTAACTAAACCCTGATAGCCTGAAGTGCACACCACTCTCATTTCCTGCAGACAGACTTTAAGCCCAAAACGGTGTTGAATACTATGCTCGTTTATATGTTTTCTCTTCAGCATAAAATGTCATGCAAAATTTGTAGCAAGTAGAATAAGGGAGACTAAATCATACCCCCTCTGTAACTTTTTGCACTGTAAGACATTTTTATAGTCCATGACAGTGTCAAAAACGTCTTGTATTACGGCACAGAGGAAGTACATTGTTATGACCGGGCAGACTTATGCCCGTAGGAGGCCCACCGGGCAAGTTTAGTTAGGGGCTTGGCACACAAGTTATCTTATTTTCAGCATCGTGGTTATATATACTAGCTGTAAGACTATTTTTGAGATTAAGCAATAAGAAGAATTCTATTGCCCGGCTCCCAGAGGAGCCGGACCCTAAACCCTAGCCACCTCTCTCTCTCTCAGCCGCCGCCTCCCTCCCTCAACCTCGCGACGGCGCCCGCGCGCCGGAAGCCGCGCCCTCGCCCCCAACAGCCCCCGATCTTCCCCTACAACCTAAGGAGCAGGACCGGTAGGACCCTGGGTTCTAGCAATTTGGTATCCAGAGACTTGGGTTCGATCATGTGTTCATCAACGCCCTCGCCACCGCTGCCCATCGTCACCACTGCCTCGATGACCACCGCCCCGATGACCACCGTCGGGGCCCCCACGCTGCCGGTCCTGGTCACCACCGCGGGTTCCCAACCACCGCTGATCCCCGTCACTTCCGCGCCGCCGACGACCGCCGTCTTCACGCCGGAACAGGTCACCAATACGTTGCGGGATCTCGTGACGGCCGTCCAAGGACTCCATCTGAACCAATACCACCAGTACCTGGCCGGGCCGTACGCACCACCGCCGGCTGCGCCGATCGCCGCCTACGGCCACCCCGCGCTGCCGTGGCCGGCCCAGGGCACGCCGGCCTGCACCGGGCCACCACTGCTGCCATTCTAGGCGGGGCACCCCAGCGGGCCCACTCCAGCCGAGGCTTCGCTGTGGCATCTGCAGCCGCCGCCAGCTGCGGCTCCCCTATGGCATCTGCAGCCGCCTTCCCCCGCGGCAACCGTCGCGCCCGCCCACCCTCGACAGCCGACGCTGCAACCACCGGCGCCACCTCTGCCCAGCTCGGGGGCGTCCTCGCCGGCCGGCCTTCCGATACATCAAGTCCGGTTCCCGCCCTCCCCGTCGCCGCTCCCAGCTTGGGCGGCTGGGTCTTCGCCATCACCGGTCTACACCACGGCTCCGGAGCAGCCGACCCCGTTTCCGCAGTTCGGCAGGCCATCCGGCTCCGCGGTTCCCTACTCGGAGTACTCCGACCAGGCGCCACCCGCCTCGCTGCTCCGCACCTCCGAGCCAGCTCGACACGGCGCTCCGACCCAGACACCGCCGCGGTTCGCCAAGATCGACTTCGCCACATATGACGGCACGGAGGACCCCCTCAACTGGCTCACCCAGTGCGACCAGTTCTTTCGCGGGCAGCGCACCCTCTCATTGGAGTGTACCTGGCTCGCCTCTTACCACCTCCGCGGCGCAGCACAGACATGGTATTACGCTCTCGAGCAGGACGAGGGCGCCATGCCCCCTTGGGAGCGCTTCCGCGAGCTCTGCCTCCTTCGCTTTGGGCCTCCGGTTCGCGGGAGCCGCCTGGCGGAGCTCGGCCGCCTTCCATTCACCTCCACGATGCAGGACTTTGCCGACCGTTTTCAGGCCCTGGCGTGCCATGCGTCGGGCGTGACGGTGCAGCAGCGGGCCGACCTCTTTGTCGGTGGCCTTCCGGATCACATCCGCGTGGACGTGGAGCTTCGCGGCCCTCAGGATCTCCAGACGGCCATGTATTACGCCCCGCCTTCGAGGCTCGCACCCAGGCCATGCAACCGGCCGCCCCGGCTCGAGGAGGTCGGCAGGCCACCCGACCGCCCCCTGCGCCGGGCCAGCCACCTCCGGCCGCTCCGGCGACTACTACCCCAGCCACGACGCGACCCTTCCGTCGTCTCTCTCCGGAGGAGTAGATGGAGCGGCGGCGCCAGGGCCTCTGCTTTAACTGTGATGAGCCCTATACGCCGAGCCATGTCTGCCCGCGCCTCTTCTACTTGGAGACGGTTGACTTCATCGAGGAGGACGCCCTGGCCGACGGGGCCGACGCACTGCCGCCCCCAGCGGCTGCTGAGGCCGCACCCGCGGCCGCCCCGGCGACGGCCCTCGTGGTCTCTCTCCACGGCTCGCCGGCATCCGCGACGAGCGGACCATGCTCTTGCGGGTAGTGATCCACGGCGAGCGCTTGGTGGCCTTGGTGGATACAGGCTCCACCCATAACTTCCTGCCCGAGGCTACCATGCGTCGCTTAGCGCTTCAGCCGACGGGCAGGGAGCAACTTCGGGTCACGGTGGCCAACGGCGATCGCCTTCGGTGTCATGGCCTCGCACGGGACGTAACCATCACCATCGGCGATGAACACTTCTCCATCACATGTGCGGGCATTGACTTGGGCTGTTTCGACTTCATCCTTGGCGTCGACTTTCTGCGGACCCTCTGACGATACTTTGGGACTTCGACGCTCTGACGATGACCTTCTGGCGGCTAGGCCGCCGCATCCGGTGGGACGGCGTCGGGGGCGCCATACCGGCCACGCCGCAGCTTCAGCTGGCAGCGGCTACCTCCGAGGCCGAGCACCCACTATTGGATCACCTTCTGCAGCAGCACGGCGACCTCTTCACCGAGCCGCAGGGCCTTCCGCCAGTCCGGGTTTATGATCACCGTATCCATCTCCTGCCGGGCTCCGCACCGGTGGCAGTGCGTCCTTACCGCTATCCGCAGCTGCAGAAGGACGAGTTGGAGCGGCAATGTGCACTCATGCTCGGCGCGGGCATCATTCGGATCTCCACATCGCCGTTTACCGCGCCAGTTCTCCTTGTCCGCAAATCGGATGGCACGTGGCGTTTCTGCATCGACTACCGCGCCCTTAATGCTCTCACACTCAAGGACAAGTTTCCTATTCCGGTGTTTGATGAGCTCCTGGATGAGCTACATGGGGCGCGCTTCTTCACCAAGCTTGATCTCCGGTCGGGGTACCACCAGGTGCGCATGCATCCGGACGACATCGCCAAGACAGCGTTTCAGACTCACCACGGCCACTTCGAGTTCTTGGTGATGCCCTTTGGCCTCTCCAACACCCCGGCGACCTTCCAGGCTTTGATGAACGACGTCCTCCGACCCTACTTACTTCGGTTTGTGCTCGTTTTCTTTGATGACATTCTTATCTACAGCGCCTCGTGGGCGGAGCACCTCCAGCACATCGCCATCATCTTCAACGAGCTTCAGGCGCACCATCTTCATCTTAAGTGCTCGAAGTGCTCGTTCGGGACGCCTTTAGTCGCCTACCTCGGCCATGTCATCTCGGCCGCCGGGGTTGCTATGGATGCCGACAAGGTGGCGGCCGTCGCAGCCTGGCCGACGCTGCACTCACCGCGGGCTCTTCGCGGTTTTCTCGGCCTCGCGGGATACTACCAGGAGTTCGGCCTCATCGCATCGCCACTCACGCATTTGCTGCGCCGCAACGCCTTCGCATGGGACGACGAGGGACGGCGGCATTCGAGGCCCTCAAGGGGGCCCTCACGACGGCCCCGTTCTTCAGATGCCGGACTTTGACCGCCCATTCGTGGTGGACTGTGACGCCTCGGGTGCGGGGTTCGGCGTCGTGCTTCATCATGGCGATGGCCCTCTCGCCTTCTTCACCAGGCCTTTCGCTTCGCGCCATCTTAAGCTCGCGGCGTACGAGCGGGAGCTCATTGGCTTGGTGCAGGCGGTGCGCCATTGGCAGCCCTATCTGTGGGGACGGTCTTTTCGGATTTGCACGGACCACTACAGTCTCAAGTTCTTGCTGGACCAGAGGCTCTCGACCGTGCCGCAGCATCAGTGGATCAGCAAGCTCTTCGGCTTCGACTTCTCCGTCGAGTATCGCCCGGGTCGTCTTAATACCGTGGCCGACGCCTTGTCTCGCCGCGACGCCGACCTCGACCCCACCATCGGCGACTCCACGGGGGCAGTGATGTGCATCCGCTCTGGGCCGACCTTCGGCCTCTTCACCGACATTCGCCGGGCAACGGCGACCGCGGCCGACGCCCTTCTTCTTCAGCAGCAACTGGCGGCGGGCGAGCTGGAGGAGCCTTGGCGCTTCACCGACGGCCTGCTCCTCCATGGGTGCCGGGTCTTCGTGCCGGCGCATGATGATCTCCGTCACCAGGTGCTGCTGCTGGCCCACTCGGCGGGCCATAAGGGTGTGCAGAAAACTGTCCATTGTCTCCGCGCCGACTTCTACGTCCCTGGGGATCGGGCCCTGGTCCGTGACTGGGTTCGGTCTTGTGTGACATGCCAGCGCAACAAGACGGAGACGCTACGGCCGGCTGGTCTGCTCCAGCCCTTGGAGGTGCCGTCTCAGGTCTGGGCGGATATCTCCATGGACTTCATTGAGGGCCTTCCCAAGGTGGGCGGCAAATCGGTCATTCTCACGGTGGTCGACCGCTTCTCCAAGTATGCTCACTTCATTGCGCTTGGTCATCCCTACATTGCTGCCTCCGTGGCCCGCGCCTTCTTCGACGGTATCGTTCGTCTCCACGGGTTTCCCTCTTCGATCGTCAGCGATCGGGACCCAGTGTTCACCGGACATGTCTGGCGCGATCTCTTCCGGTTGGCGGGCGTGCAACTCCGCCTGAGCACCGCATTCCATCCTCAGACGGACGGTCAGTCCGAGGTTGTTAACAAGGTGATTGCCATGTATTTGCGTTGTGTCACTGGTGATCGTCCTCGCGCTTGGGTGGACTGGCTATCATGGGCGGAGTACCGCTACAACACCTCCTACCACTCCGCCCTGCGCGCCACTCCTTTTGAGGTGGTCTATGGCCGACCGCCACCGCCCATCATTCTGGTGGATCCAACGACGGCTCAGACGGAGGTGGCCGGTGAGCTTCTGCGGCGCCGTGACGACATGTTGGCCGAAGTTCGGCAATGCCTCCTTCAGGCCCAGCAACTGGCCAAACACTACTACGACGACCACCATCGCGAGGCGGAGTACGCGGTGGATGATTGGGGGTGGCTGCGTCTTCTTCACCGCTCTATGCAGTCACTGGACCTGCGCGCGAAGCGCAAGCTGGGCCCTCGTTACGCGGGGCCCTTTGTTGTCTTGGAGCGCATCGGGAAGGTGGCTTACCGCCTTCAGCTTCCTGCCGGAGCCTGCATTCACGATGTCTTCCATGTGGGGCTGCTGAAGCCTTACCGTGGGGAGCCACCTGCGGCCCCTCCCGCGCTCCCTCCAACCTTCGACGGACGCATCCTTCCGGGACCGGAGAAGGTGTTGCAGGCCCAGCTCCATCACGGCGTGTGGTACGTGCTGATTCAATGGACTGGACTTCCGGCGGAGGAGGCCACTTGGGAGCAACGTGACGAGTTCAGCCAACACTATCCAGACTTTCAGCTCGAGGACGAGCTGTTTGCGCAGGCGGGGAGAGATGTTATGACCGGGCAGACTTATGCCCGTAGGAGGCCCACCGGGCTAGTTTAGTTAGGGGCTTGGCCCACAAGTTATTTTATTTTCAGCATCGTGGTTATATATACTAGCTGTAAGACTATTTTTGAGATTAAGCAATAAGAAGAATTCTATTGCCGGACCCTAAACCCTAGCCGCCTCTCTCTCTCAGCCGCCGCCTCCCTCCCTCAACCTCGCGACGGCGCCCGCGCGCCGGAAGCCGCGCCCTCGCCCCCAACAGCCCCCGATCTTCCCCTACAACCTAAGGAGCAGGACCGGTAGGACCCTGGGTTCTACCATACATAATAATGAGATTCTTACGCAATACATGTACCAGCAAATATCCCAGTTTTTTGTTACTAAAAACAAGAAAATACTTCGTAGCCCAAAACATAGGCTTTCTACTTTGATATTACATTAATTTACTGATTTACTACTCTTCTACTGCAGTTGTCACAGATTTGCTACGTCTAACACATTTATTCACAGATTTGCTACTTTGCTCGTACATTTATTCGTTGGTTTGCTAGTATATTTATAGTTTATTCACTGATTTACTCCTTGCTACTGATAGTACATCAAGTATTTGCTACTGCTAGTAAATTTATCTAGTGTTTGGCTTGCTATTGCGTTTATTTATCGACTTGTGGTTTATAATAGGTGTAGTAAGGCATGAATTAATCTCATTTTTTCTGGTCCTCTAATATTGTTTACATGACATGTTCTCTATAAAATACATAAGAATATAGTCGTGATATCCCTGTATCCATGCTTTTGGAAATAGCGTAATTGCCATACCTGCTCTTGTATTGGTGCAGAGTAGAGTTTCAGCATCGAAGATTTCCTTTCTCGTGTTATTAGCAAAAAAGATCACAATGACATTGTTGGCATTCAAGAACCAACTTTCGAGTAGGGGTTTTCTTAATCGTGGTTCGAGATGAGTAGGTCATCGTACATTCAACAAGGTGACACAATGATGTTTATTAAATAGGTTCAATCACCTCGTGAAAGCACTAACCTATGTCCTATGGGAGAGTCGTCGAGAGTGGTGCCCGGCACACGAAACACTGGGAGCTTCGCCGCTTTCAGAGTCCCACGATTCCCGACTAGTTCGGGCTTTAAGGGTCCATCGGGCTCCGAATCTCGACCTTCCTAACTCTCCTGAGAGAGCTAGTAAGGGAGAATTACCATCCTATTGAGTTTATTTAAATGGAGTGGGTAATTTACATGCACGTGGGAGGCCTCATATAGCCTAGGGGTCCTTGACAAACGACCAAGCCTACCCTTGAAGCAAGGATGTGGGAGGGACGTAGGTAATTTCCGTCCTTTGGCCCATGTATCCCTAGTTGTGCTAAGACGTAGGTTGTGGCCCATTAGGGGAGAACCCTACACTATTTGGAGGCTTCCTTGATTGGCTTAGGTTTCTTTGCTCCTTCCGCTTCATCTTCGATATATTCTTTTATGAGCTCCTCTTCCTTTGACATGTTGACCATGAAGGCTTGCTTGGAATCGTGGGAGTTTTTTTTGCACTACTGTTGACCTCCTTGACTTGCGTTGACTGTCTTTGACTTTTGTTGACTGCCTAGATGGTGTTCCATGTAGGATATGGGGTGCGACCGCAAATGGGATTAGAGCCATTACTTTAACAGGAGTCCCCTTGAGTGGGAGTCATCGGTCTTCTTGGTGACTTCGAGACAATAAACATGACCTTGGAGCACTCTTCTTGATGTCCTGGTTTTGTCGATGGTCTTTAAGCCTTGATGGATGATTGGTGAGCTTTGATGATGCTTGTCCGGGATGGCCAGAGCGAGGTATTCATCCAGGAAAGAAGAGCAACATCTTGGCTCTTGTATGTCCCCTTGATCCTCGTGATCATCATTTTGGGCAATCCGTGGATGTCCTTGCAACCCTTCTGAACTCAATTTCAACTCAAGAAATATCTAGCAGGCATCCGGGACCTTTCGCAATTTTAGTGGAGATACATTTGTCCTCAAAAGTATAGGCAGCAATGCAGGCCCCTTCCGCAATTTGTGTACCCATATCCATTTGGAAAATCCCACAAATTTGTGTCCCTCTACAGATTATATAGTCATATATGTCTCTGGAAATATCTTGTCGGGATCTGTGATTATTCTGCCATTAATTTCCATCTTCAAAGGATAAGATGCAAGAATATAGAGCCATCCTGTATTTTATTACTGCCATGAAGAATATTTCGCGGGAATATGGTGCCCTTTGGGGTCCCTGAAACCACTCGGGTTAGTGGTCCAAGGGGAAAGATCCCCAAATAAGAAAAAAAATGACGGGGATGACTCTCTTGGTATTTTCCTTTTGTTTCTTGGAGCTCCCAAACATAATTATGATTTTTTAAATTTTCTGATACCAAAAATATTTTCGAAGTCCCTAGCCGATTCCTATAATTTTTAGCAATTTCATGGATTTTTAGCATTTTTAATCCTTTTTAGGCTTCCTAATAATTTTCTGATGAAATTAATCACCTTTATGTAATTTTCTGGACTTTTAGAGGTTTCCATGAAAATTTCTGGGTCCCTTAGGGGATCCATTATTATTATTTCGTAGGTGGAAAGGCCTCTCTGAAATATCTCCGAAGCTTGTGGACTTTTATGCAAAAACTCTGAACCGGCTAAAATAGGAAATCTATTATTCTGCATGGGTGTACATGTGCCAATTTTGGGGGCCACATAGGCCACGAAGGGGCCGTGTAGCCCACGTTGGAGATGGCCCACCAGTTAAGGTGGTGAACCTGTACGCCGAGCAAATGGCCGAGATCAATCCACGTGAACCTGTTTGACAGTCAAGGCGTCGTCTTTCTCTATACAAAAACCCTAGTGAAAGGCTCGGCCGTTCCCCATTCCGGCAGCGGCGACAACCCTCTCATTTGTTCCATTGCGCGCCATGGCCCCCGGCGAATCTGTTGGTTTTTTGCCCTCACCCACCTATAAAAGGAGGCACAGACTGCCATCGGAGGGTGACTCCCTCACTGCTTGCTCGGGCGAGTTGGCAAGGCCGGCTAGTCAGTGGTGGCGGCGCCCGGTGGTCGTGGCGGCGATGCACGGTCTCCGACAAGTAGCTTGAGAGCCCAGTCGGCAATCTGATAGCCTGCAAGTGCTCATGGTTTAGTTTGTACCTTTTTCAAAATAAGAGTATCATTCCCACATGGAGCACATGCAATGGTCTTGGTTTCTTGTAGAGAATTATCTTGATGTGCCTCCAAGTTAATGACAGTCCGAGGCAAAGTAAATACGGAGATGAAAATATTGCAGTTGAAAGATGACTAAAAATAGAAGTGCAAGATTAAAATAAAAGAGATAGAGAGTAATGAATCTTTTGTGAATCAATAGGGCGAATGCGTTCTCGGGGAGTCCAGATTCCCCACTAGTATGTATTTAACTTAACGTATAATAAATCATAGTTCTAGGTTCGAGTTTCTAATCCACTTTGTATGCTTCTACGAGTGGGCGGAGCTAGTACAGATACGTGCATACATGCAGCAGCCACATATAACATATTTCATCACTATTCCTCCTTCAGGTATTGGGAACGGTGATTAAGGGTCTCCCGTGTGGACGCAGCTAAAGGTGGTCTCCGATAGTCCCCTATAGAATGTTAGGCCAGGAGGGAGATAATCTTTATTACCATAGTACCTCTTCAAACCACAATCGCACCGACAATATAATTATTCATCCATGAAGACAAATGTTGAGTGGTCGATTTCACTTAACAGTGACAAGGTTATTAACATAAACATGCAAAAAGGATGCCAAATCCTATCGGCATCCAACACCTAAACATACTATGGTTCCTCCTTATCCTCGCAAATTAGGGGGTGTACTCGGACATGAGAACATCAAGCATCAAAGGGTAAATCATGGTAAACATAGATGAATGATCCAAGTAATACAAGTATGAATCCACTATGGTTTTCTATTACAAAGAGATGAAGGGGGTATGATGGTATGGAGATGGTTGATGTCGTAGTCCTCTTGAGGGAGATGATGGTGTAGCAGAGCCCTTCTATTGATTCCCCCTTCGGATCCCTTCTGGAGGCTAGGGTTCTTGGTTCTGGCGAAGTTTCTAATCTCTTTGTGCATCTGCTTCCCGATCCGAAGACTGGGGCTAACATAATTGACCAGGCGGTAGCGGCTGGTATGAGTGCTCATGTGTGTCCGCTTACTGCTTTGGTAGGGCCAGTGTGTGAAGGGTGGGTTATATGCATTGTGTCCCACATGCACCAACCGTCCAGGTCCGCGAGAACAAGGACATGGGCAGGGCAGGGAAAGCCTAGGTAAAAGCGATAAGCAGCGCCCGGGCATGCAGCGTGCCGGGCTGGATGAACGCAAATAAAGCTGTATAGCCAAGCCCCACACAACTCCACGCGTCAATGCCGGGCATGCAACATGCCGACTCGGGTGCACGTGCGCGCCGGCTGAGCCCCGGTCCGCGAGGCATTGCATCAAAGCGAGGCGAAGGACCCGGGTCCGGATCCATGCGCGATAAAGACCGACAGCTTAGAAGGGTCAGATCTAACCAATTTCTCTGTTGCATCGGAGCCATATGTGCAGCGGACTCGGCACAAGGGACATGCCTCGGTGGATAGACGCTTGTGTTTATTGTCTTTGTTATTCCGCGCTTCTCTACCACCGCCACCCAAACTAATGTTCACGCCCGACCTATCCAGCACCGAGGTCGTTTCTAAGTGCGGCCAGTACGAACAAGCACTTGCCATGATCCATGGGTAGTTGTTCCTGTTTGTTAGCTTGTCCGTTGCTTCTTGGTGTTTGTTTCCATATGTATTGTTATTCATGCTAATGCCCTTTGGGAATAATTTATAAAACGAACATTTATTAAATGCTGCCCATAGCTTGCTTAACTTTTTGGCTATAGTTGGTCTTTGCGCCAAGGGCGCAATGGGTTATCTAGTTCAAATTATATGCACACAGTTCATCCAAAAGGCACCACATTTACCAAGTTTGATCCGAAATCACCACAACATAACATGTCTTATGTCGTGGATCGTGCCCTACCAAAGGCATGTTTTGTGCTCATCAACTCAAGCACTTTGTGCTCATCACCTCCAAAGAAAACATCACCACGCCCATGGCCACCACCACCACCTCCATGACACCACTGTCACTACCGCTCGGCCACCACTATCACCTCCATGGACACTACTACCATCACCCCCGTGGACACCACCACCATCACCCCCACGACAGGCCTCCGATTGGGCTATGATCTCTAAACAAGTGAGCTCCCAATACTTCCTTGCCGTGGCATCCATCGTGCTTGGGTCCATGAACATGGTAGCCCTCTCTTGGGCCTTCTTCTCTTTTGCAAGCCATTCCTCCTCAAGTGCAATCCTCCACTCCTTCGCCTTCGCCTTCCTATCTTCGGCCACGAACTTTGACCTCCCTTCTCGTCCTGCAAGCACGTGAGCTTGTTTCACTTTGCCGTCTTGTCATCTTTGCATTCGGCCGCTAATGATTTCTTGGTCTCAATCATAGCACAAAGCTCCTCTTTGTAGGCACCAACACCTGCATGATTCTTACTCTCTTTTGCAATTTTGTTACCATCTGGCCTCTTGAAAGGGTATTCATCGTCCTTGTCATTGGCTTCAATGGATATGCTAATCCGTGACCTCTTTGGTGTGGTGTCGAAGTTCCTCGGACCCACTTCTCATTGCCAACTAGTTCCTTGTAGCAATGATGCAATGTGAAGGCCTTGCCACCATTCTTCTTGTTGTGTTGCTTGTATAGGTCCTGGATGATAGGCCCAAACTCGGTGATTGGCACCCCACTGGGTGGTGCATTGTTGACTTGATCAATACAACCGGACCATCGGTTGCATTGCTCTTAGATGGTGCCCCAACGATGTCCAAGAGAGCCTTGAGTGCGGTTAGACGAGACGGTCATGGTGTTGGAATAGTAGTCTTCAATCCTAGTCCAAAACCTCTCCTTGGTTTGATTTCTGCGAACCAATGCATCAGGCGACACATTCATCCAAGCATGACACAAAGCAATATCTTTGTCTTGTGAATAGTTTTGCGTCCTTGATCTCTTGTTATTTGCTTGAATATATCTACGAGATCTCCGACCTCTCCTCCTCATTAGGATCGTCATCCTCCTCGGTCTCTTCTCCCTGAGCTAACCTTGAACCATCGTAGTCTAGATCGTCGAGGCCAAGCACATGTGAATCATCCAACTATGACTTGAAGTAGGCCACATTCATCTCAGCAGCGGTTACGATGGTCGAACGAGCTGGACGAGGAGGCGGAAGAGGCAGAGGGGTGGCTGGACAAGCTAAGACCCACCAGACAAGGACGAGGCATCGACGTAGATACTGACACCTATTCGGTGAGTGCCTTCATCGTCTCCGCTAGCTTCCTCGCGCGCTTGCCGTTGGCCGGAGCAAGGGGAGGGTGACCTGTCGTCATTGCGGCCGCTGCGACCTTGGCACCGGCCTTTGTTGACAGCGTGGCTGCCCGCACAAAGTTTCTTGTCCCCAACCTCTTGGCATGGGGCGGCAGCGTCGCGTGGGCGGGATGGTGGAGGAGTGTTCTGGTTCCATTCTGGCCGGAGTCGCGGGCTGAGGAGGCGGAGGCGGCATGCTTGGGCGGTGATGGCGGCTCGGGCGG
>NC_041388.1:493845938-493891642 GCF_002162155.2 Triticum dicoccoides | reverse complement strand
GCTGGAGGAGTAAAAATGAGAGAGAGGCTGCTTTTAGGGGGCAAATTTTTTTACCCCAAACTGCTAGAATTTCTCCTCAGAACAATTTTTTATAAATTTTCAAATAAAAGTGTTATGTACAGCCGAAAATAAAAGGATGAAAGAATAAAAGAATAGAAATGGTCCTCTAACCATTTAAGCGTTCGGCTAGGTGCGGCTAGTGCTCAAATTTACTCCTCTAAAGGTTTTTAAGGGATTGGCTAGAGATGCTCTGATCAAGTCAAATGTTATCGGCCCATGTGGTCGTTAACCCTCACTCTGTTGCAATATCATTTGTCCCCTATTATCATATATTTATCTCCTATTTATGTATGCAGAAGGTTGTGATGATTCCATTGCTATATTTTGTTAGGCTATCAGTGTTCTATTTAACAAATAATTTCGTAGCTTGCAACCTGTCTAATCACTTATCCTCTAAGATTGTATAGACTAGAGTATTTAGGAGCACAACATGGGTGAGCCATCTTGTATGGCCATCATGGATGAGTGCCGTTATTTTGGACTCTAGGGGCTTTTGGAACTTATAATTAATCATTTCAATCAGAATATGTAGATCCCTAACATATATTAATTGTTATGTTTCTTTTTTAGTATGGGTTCTAGGTATCAGATAGAGTAAGTAGGCAGCTTTGATAGTTGCTGTATTTCTTGGCGCTGGTGTCTCCGATCAAGCAGGGTTCCTGCGGAAGAAGCATACTATTGCATCAAAGATTTTCCTAGAGATCTCTAGCATTTCACTGTTACTATTATCTGTAGACACTACCAAGCTACCCCGAGTCAACCCTACAATGCTATAAATTCTGCTGTCAGGTCATACCGGCGGGAGTAAACTCTCCTTCGTAAGTACTCACTCCTGTAAGAATTGAAATAAAGACGCAATAGGGTTATAAAAGCTTGCTCGTCTTTGGGTGAGATGTCATTTCACATCACAGAGGAATTCAATGGACTGCAGGATTCCATTGAAGAGCAAAGGGCATTGAGTATACATGGGTACGGCCAAGCCGGCCTGGCCGCGCGGTTAAAGACACCATTTACCTAAAGTGGCTCATCTCCTATTTAAGATCCATTTACTCACATAACCAGTGGCACATTGATGCACTATACTTATTTTCGCTGGATGGAACCCTTCATGCAGCTGCTGCTCATCAGTAAAGGGCGTTCAAGATGTTGACACTGCGCACACAGCTATTGCCAATAGCATGGTGTTGGCAGCGTCGCCATGAATACACCCAGAGGGCAACCACGAAAATAAGAGTAAATTTGGCCTCACAAATGTGTCTAGCTTCCCACCTTATAGATTTCCCCTGTTTTCCTGTAGTACTAAGGTTGGTATAAGCTCATAAAATATGATTTTGGAGTATGTATTTTTCAAAAACTAATTAACTTTATGATGTGCAAGATCACAAGAAGAGAGTAGGGTTGGAGGGATGTGGAAGGAAGTAAAGAGAGGAAGAGGACGGAGGGACCTTGCTGTTGCATTAATAGCAAGTAAATAGAAGCATTGACCTCTCCTCCTATGCTTGGAACCCCTCCTATATAAAGACCTTCGGACCTTTCAAAGTCCTCAACCAAATACACATCGCAGCTAGCTCAGCTCTTCCTCTCCTCTCCTCTTCACGGGATTCAGGTAGCAACTCTGCTTTTCCTTGTGTTCTTCCTCATGTAGGAGTATGTTATGCCGCAGTTCTTCTGTTCTGCACACCTGAAGAGGAAATTTTGTTTTGTTATCTAATATGCATATTCTTGTTTGTGCAGTGTGATTGTCTGTGAGTCATGGACCGCAGCAATGGCAACGGCGGCGTGAGGAACGGCGGGAGGCTGGAGCTGCAGCTTAACCTGTCGCCGCCGGTGGGGATGGAGGTGGACGGCCATGACGACAGCGGCTCGTCGTCGCCGAGCTCCTGCGTGTCGTCAGACGGCAGCCCTGGAAGCAAGTCGCCGATGGTGATCGGGGCCTGCACCCGGTGCCTCATGTACTGCATGGTGGCCAAGAAGGACTACCCCACCTGCATCAACTGCAAGCAGCCCTGCCTCGTGGACCTGCTGCAGAACGGCGGCGCCGGCGCGGGCGCCTCCGGGGACGGCGACAAGAAGCGCGGCAAGCGCAAGTGAAGAAAAATCAACGGTGGTGCGGGCGCGTGCCCGTCCAGTGGATGCTCACACGGATGGTTAGCTCGATCAGGCGATGCGCGAATCTTGGGGCTGGAGGAGGGAGTGACCGCCGTCGGATCATCCACTGGACAGGGTGGGTCTCTGAGTAGCAGGCTACTTAGCTTAAGTAGTTACTTTCCTTTGTGTTGCTGGGTTGCAATGGGTTGGTCAGTTTAATTAGCGTTATTGCTAGTTTCCGATTGGTGTTGTAGTAGCAGTGGTCTTCTAAGTTTGTAATCCCCTGTTTGCTGAAGAAATGCAAGACCTAACTAACGGTATGCAGCAGCTAAGCTAGCGATGGTTGTCTCCAAATAATTTGTACTAGTCAACTGTGTTTTCACCATGTTTTTCTGTTTTTTCTTCAAGGACTTAATTTTTTTTAGGGATTCAAGGGCTTAATTAGGTAGGGTGCGAGTAATATATCGATGCAAGCGGCGGCCCACTTATCCCGCGAAACGCATCAATTACTACCTGCCAAGTTAACACTAATTTTGTACTGCCGTGATATTGTCCGTGAAACCCGTCCCCGCTTTGGATCCTGAGGTGCGAGGGTTCGAACCAAGTATTTGAGCCTTGCATGCGTACGATTTGCATAGCTCTGTTCGTCGTCGAGTAATCTTCAGGTGTCGTGAGCACTATCCGATCGAGAACCTACGGCTCAGATCGACTGTCGGGTGAGGCATGGACTGGCGAAACACAGCAGCATCGCCCTCTGCAAAGTACAGGCGCCGGTGCTTCACTGCAGGGGCTGACACACACACTGGAAGGAAGTAAAAGCAGGATAAACAAGGGCATCATTACACAATTATATAGTACGACGGACAAATCTCTGGGCGCGGGAGCTGCACTTCAAGTGCGTCTGCACGGAGGTCGGATGCATGTCTCGGAAGAAATAGATCCGCTGCCTTGCACAAGCAACCCATGGCTTTCTCAAGGCACGGCCTGATCAAAATGGAGATTATTAAGGTGCAAAAAACAGAGATACATAATATCCTAAAACCTCTCGATCGGGCAGAAAGAAAATCCCTTGAGATCTTTTTGGTGTTGCTGTCGTTGAAGGTATGCTAGTTCGGTTGAAGACTTGAATTCGGCACGTAGAGATAGTAACAAATCCACATGAATGCATGCAGTTGGGGCATTGCATGCAGTAATGGCATGCGGTGCAATGCAATGCAATTCAAGTGCAACTTAGCTCCTCGTTGCGTCACGCAGGGCCGGATTGATTTCGCCAAGAGACGTCGATAGTAGTAGTAGCTAAGGAGGAGGAGGAGGAGGAGGAGTACGTACTCCTTGGCTAGCTCGATTTATTTCAGCATCTCTAGCTGGGCTGCACCCCATCGTCTGCGATTTCTGCGTGCTTACAAATGCACCATAATATCCCAGTGGACGGACACACACATGCACCATCTGCATGCATATGCACTTCCCTCCCCCCGCATGCGCGCGCCTAGCTATAGCCATCTGCGGTTTAAAGCCACCTGCAGAGTTATTGTGTAATGGCTTCTCCTCTGCTGCCTGCCCCTCACTGGAGACATCTCCATAATTAATCACACCACTGTAAAAAACTGCCCAATCAATGGTAGTATGTGTATAGCAGTCTGCAGACGTACCGCAAAAATCCGTCACAAGGCTAGAGCATCTCCAACATATTTGCCAAGTTTTGTTACCTACAATCTGTTTAAGGTATAGGAGATATAATAAGTTGGAAAGAATTGCTGTAAATATTAGCACCTTTTGAACAAATCTAATCCAAGAGTAGATAATAAGCATGGCAATCACAGTATGCAGCTCATACCGATACCTAATCATGTGAGCACATCCAGTATATAGAAGCGAAACATCTATAAACAAAACATTATGGATTGGACTAGTCTTCCTTGTAGCTATTCTCAATTCTCTCATTTCTTAAATTAAATATGATTAATATTTATTAACCCCATAAAAAATAAAAAATAAAGGCCATTTCTTCTAAAAACTTAGAATAGTGAGACTTGTTAAAACGCAATTTGTGTTCCAAATTGCTATATACGGCTAGCACATAAACAGGCAAATAGAGGATGAACGGGTCATACCCTCCGATTGGCAAGACCAACGCGGCAACGGCAACCTCGTCATCGTCTGAGGCCTTCTTCTTGGCGGCATCGTCATCAGCCATGGAGTCGATGCAGAGGAAGTAATGAAAGCAGAGGCGGATGGAGACGGGGATGTATCGGGAGCAATCATGTCGAGACACTCCCCAAAAAACTTATTGCCGTTCTCCCGGGCAAGATCTCGGAAGACAGGGTTCCGAAGGCACCTGCTCTCCCGACCAACCGTGCATGCAGTCGTAAGGATGGGAATACCGGAAGCAGCAAAGTGGGAGGAAAAGTAGATGGGGGCTAGGGTTATGTAGGGAGTGAGTGAGTTAGGTTTCACTCCACAGGCCAGCGCCTCCTTATATAGGCCGTCGGGTAGGAAGTCATGGGCCTGGGCTTAGGCCCACGACCAAGTCGACGCAAACTCGGGAAGGGAGTCGTCGTTCCCAGAGAAGAGTCGCACACCCACTAAGGGAGTCGCCATATCCCAGGAATGCAAACAACCCATGGTCCAACGTCTCGGCTCATTCCCGTAACCCACGGCGCGCACACGCATATCGTGACGAGGCGGGCAGTGGAGGAGGAGGAATGCGTGTACAACTCCCCTTCCCAAGATCCGAATGGCAAGTGGTAGAGCATCCCTTATAAAAAGGACTCAACTGTCCTCAACTAGCAAGGTGGTGCTAAACTTCTCATCACGTGCCATATACCTACATGGCCTCAAGATTAACTAGAAATCATTGTTCATATGGGCCTAAAGCACATCTATGATTCAATAATTCCCCACCAGATCTTGATGCACATAAGTTTGTCAACTGTTCCAAACAATGTTTGATATATCGGAATTTTTAGTGAAGACTGTTAAGTTGAACTTTCACCTAGAACAATAGGATTGGACTTCTTCACAATTGAATAATGGACTATGCCCTGAATTATCAGTTTGGCGTGCAGAAGTTTTGCTTATTGTCAGCTGATACGTGGATCCCGAAGGCTAAACTTCACGGGTGGAGCTTATTAGTCATACTCCTGACCTTCTCATGAGTTTCCTAGAGATTGCCCAATGTCATAGACCGTGACCACCAGTCGGGCTCACATTGGTGTGTTCCTCCAAAGAATGATGTGTAGGATAGCATCTTACTTACACAAGCTTTGGAACACATTAAGACAAAAGTCTGTCGGCGTTCTGGGAACGGGGGTCCCAGACTTGCCTGCCTGCAGCCCACGGCGTGGCTTTGCTGGCAGGTCCGTACGACCCATCTTCATCAACAAGGAATCAAGACCCTCGCGAGGGGCCAAGCCTTGCGAGGCGGACGACACAAGACCTTCTCAGGAGCAGCCTCATCAGGCCGGCTTTTGAGGGGTGGAGAGTTCAAGGTTGGGCAAACCTCATGAGGTTTCCATGACGTAAGCCATAATGATCGAGACCAGGCGGGCGCCAGCGTGCACAACGTCCTTGTTTTCCCTTTGGTGCTAAGGAGGCAAGCGCAGGTGCGGAGTACCGAGGCATCAAGCAAAGATTTCCATATTGGTGCAACGAGACCCATACCAGAAGGACGACAAGACGGAGGTCACCATGGAGCCCAGGACGGCGTCACCACCAGAACCTTTGGCAGGCGAAGACCACCTTTTGTCAGGATAGCTTGTACTAGCTGTCCCCTTTCAAATTGGCCGTTGTTGGCTCCCTTCCCGCTCAATATTTGGGGAGTGGATCAGGGCCTCTATAAATAGGACTAGCCACCACCATAGGCGGGGAGAATCCAAGATCATCCTCAGCCACACAAGTGCACCAAGCACAAGAACACCTCAACCTGAGAAGGCTGTTCTTCCCCTTGTACTGTTCATCCTCAGCTCAAGAGGCAATCCACCACCACACTGGAGTAGGGTATTACACCACGACGGTGGCCCGAACCAGTATAAATCTTGTGTCCTTTGTGTTGCGAGTTCGTCGAGTTAGTTCGTGAGATCTAGGCTAAGTTAGGACGCGGATCGATACGGGGGGAGGTATTCACGCGCACCCCAGACTTCGAACCTTAAGGGTTTTGCCGGAACCCGTGATCCGACATTTGACGCGCCAGGTAGGGGTGCGCCGAAGCTTCCCTTCTGTCGCTCTGTGTCGCGTCGCTTCATCGTCTCCATGGCGGACGTGCGTCGCGCCCATGCCGAGCGCCGGGCTGCCCTCGCCACCCGCGTTGCTCAGACGGCTCCTGTCGGCGGGCCACCCCATCGCTCTCCGTCGCCTGCCGCCAACGCCGCCACCGGCCCGGCGGGGAACGAGCAGCAAGCATCCTCGTTGCACCCCTCGGCGCGACATGACGGCCGCACTGCCACTCCATCGCTGACTCCCGCTGGTTCCTCGTCTCACGCTCGTCACGTTCCCACGGACGCACGGGCCGCGCTCCTCATGGCGCACGAGCTCCCGCGCTACCGCCCGGTCGACGACCTCTATGAGGACTGGCTTGACCGCATCGCCGAGCTTGTCCGTGTCGCAGGGGGCTCCCCTGCGCCGTCCCACTCTCTGCCTCGCCCTCCGCCAGCCACGGGCGACGCTGCTCATGAAGCACCTACACCACCTCTGCCCCAAGACGGCGCCCTAGCGCCAAGGCATGCGGCTCCGTGGCGCGACCCACCGCGTCCGGCGCCCGCGCATAAAGAAAGAAACTGTGAAGAAGTCCCTTGACCGCAGGCGAACGCTCCGCCACTCCTCGCTCTGCCGCGCCAGGATCGTTTGCTGCGGCAAGGCCCCGCGCCGTTGGCCGTAGCAGCGCGCGGGCGCCAAGGCCAGGCTCCACCTCCAAGGCAGGCCCCGGTAACCACGGCCAGCTGCCGCGCCTTCACCCCCGAGCTACGCAGCGTCGCCTGGCCAGGCAAGTTCAAGCCAGACCTGCCTCCTCGCTACGACGACACCCCCGACCCTGCGGAGTTCCTACAGCTCTACGAGCTGAGCATCGAGGCGGCCAACGGCGACGAGAAAGTCATGGCAAACTGGTTTCCCATGGCTCTCAAGGATGGTCCCCGCTCCTGGCTCCTGAACCTGCCTCCAGGCTCAATTTCCTCCCGGGACAAAATGCGCAACCGTTTCATCGCCAACTTCTAGGGCACTCGCGACCGCCCCCCCCCCGGTCGCGGGTGACCTGCGCCGCATCAAGCAACAACCAGGAGAGACCCTACAGAAGTACATTCAGCGCTTCAACAACGCGCGCATCAAAATCCCCAAGGTGACCGACGAGGCCATCATCCAAGCGTTCTCCGACGGTGTCCTTAACATCAAGATGAAGGAGGAGCTCACCATCCACGAAGAGCTGTGCACGACCCTAGAGCTGTTCAACATCGCAACCAAGTGTGCCAGAGCTGAGGAGGGGCGCCTCTCCCTCCTCGAGCTCCCTGCTGCAGACCCAAAAGAGAAAAAGACCAAGGCCAAGGATGTGAAGCGCAAGGGAGCAGCCGTGCTCGCGGCGGAACCAGACACCAAGTGCGGCAGAGACCAACCCGAGTCATCCAAGGGCAGCCGACCATTCCGCGCCTTCCACAACCTACATACCCACAACACCAGCGACTGTCAAGAACTCAGAGCCATTCGAGAAGGATGCTTCGGTCGACGCCCCGAGCGCAGCGACCGGGGCTACGACCGAGGAGGAGGACGTGGCGGTGGACGATGGGACGACTGTGGCCCGCGCCAGGAGTGGCACGACCGGCCTCGTGAGGACTGCTGGTAGGATCAGCCTCGCGAGGGCGCGTGGAGGGACCAGCCTCGTGAGGCTCGTCCTCAAGGCAATGCAGGCCTTCCTCCATTACCACCACCACCTAGAAGGAATGACGACCACCATCAAGACGAGGGGGCTGGGGGCTTCCAGGAGCCACACAATGTCGCCTGCATCTTGGGCGGAGCTCAAGCCCCAGCGTATCTTCAAACAGTTTGCCCGTGAAGTGAATGCAGTTCTCCCCAAGCTCGAGGCCACACGCCCACTCAGATGGTCCAGGTGCCCCATCACGTTCAGTTCGGCAGATCAGCTCAAGTGTGCGGCCACCGCAGGCGTCCTCCCAATGCTCTGTTCACCAATCATCAGCAACGTGCAAGTTACCAAGACCCTCATCGACAGCGGCGCAGGGCTCAATGTCCTGTCCGTCGACATGTTCGACAACCTCCAAGTGCCATATGACCAGCTTCAGCCTACCAAGCCTTTCTCAAGAGTGACCGACGGCTCTACTACCCCGATCGGGCAGGTCCACCTCCCTGTTACCTTTGGAGAACGCAACAACTACCGCACCGAACTCATTGACTTCGACGTCGCCTACATCCACCTGCCATACAGTGCCATCCTCGGGTATCCAGCCCTGGCCAAGTTCATGGCGGTGACCCATCACGGCTACAATGTCCTCAAGATGCCGAGAAGCGGCGGAATCATCATAGTCCCATGCGAAGAAAGAGATGCGGTGTGCTCCCTCGAGCGTGCCTTCAAGCTGAAGTAATCGACGACCCCGACAGTCAGGGCGAGCGCCCTCCTAAGGCCACCCCCAAGAAGAAGAAGAAGCAGCTACGTCACGCAGGGCCTCAGGAAAGCGACGCCTCGTTAGGATCGGCGTCCGCGCCTGGGGCGCCTCCCTCCATCGCATAGGGAGGCGCGCCCAGCGCCCCTCTCAGGAAGGGCTCGAGGGATCTCTTCTGGAGGGCCTCAGACTTTGCCATCATCACGAGGGAGGCGCTTGGGCACCATTTGGAGGCGTGCTTCACGAGACGTTTTCCTCAGGAGGACACAAGGCAAGGAGTGCTCACCGCTCAGGAGTTCATCACCAAGACCACTCAGGAACTGCAAGACGCGAGGGCCATGCGCGGCAGCCGCCGCTCATCAGGCGCAGTTCCCAATCCAGGCGAGGATGTCGGGATGCGCGTCTACATCGACGTTCCAGGGCTCAATCGGGCCGCCTCTCAGGAGCTTCTCTGGCCTTCGCGCGTTGGACGCTGCGAGGGCCCATCCCACAGTTACGTTCGCATGCCCTTCGGTCTACCGAGCGTGGCAGCCTCCTATCACCGCAACCTGCGGAGCATCCTGGCGGCTCAGGAGGCCAGGCACCACGCGGTGCTGACGGAGATGAAGACGATCCTCGAGGAACCTCCTGGCCCCCCAGGGCCTCCCGAGCCTCAGGGCCCAGTGGCTCATGAGGGGCAGCCCTTCGCCGCACGCCTTCAACTACCCCAACTCTCCTTCATCGACATGGCCAGGTGACATTTTCCAAGGTTCATTCAGCTGGGAGCGCCCCCAGGGTGCATCATTCCCAGGCCGCGTGGGTCCGTCCCTGTGGCATGTATCTTTCCTTTTATGTCTTTAGCTTACCCTGTTGGGGGCGCCCCTCGGGCTGCATCATCCCCAAGCCGCTCGTGCCGGACCCGGTGGCATGCATCTTCCCTGCACTTACCTGAGCTAGGTTGCTTCCCATGCTTAATCTATCTATGACTATCGCCTGCTTGATTGTCACCCACCGTGGGAGCCGCGCGCCGTCCGTCTTTCTTCAGAACCCCCTTGCGTGAGTAAGTCAAGCACGGCGTCTGTGCTCGGGTCCGTACCTGTAGCGTCGATAAATCTAGCGGTTGAGCTCTGTCTGGCGGGCCGGCCCCGTTCACGTCACCTCCCGGGGCCGTTGGTGCTTGGCTTTTTCATGCGATGACCTCAGGAGATTCGTTCGGCGCAGGTTGCCTAACCACCTTGCAGGACCAAGACAGCAAACAAGAACCAAGACCAGGCGCAACCCGCCTTGAGGTAGGGCCTCGTGAGTCCCGCGCTGGCTCACGAGTGCCCCGATACACCTCGTCTAGCCCTGCGTGCAAGCCACATGTCAGGGCGGGGCTGTACACGCCCCGGGAGCTCTCCGCAGTAGGGAGTCCCCCTCCCACGCCCTAGTGGAAGCATGCAACGTCTTGAGCTTGCGTTGATTTTCCCCGAAGAGGAAGGGATGATGCAGCAGAGTAGCGTAAGTATTTCCCTCAGTTTTTGAGAACCAAGGTATCAATCCAGTAGGAGGCCACGCTCAAGTCCCTCGTACCTGCACAAAACGATAGCTACTCGCAACCAACGCGATTGGGGGTTGTCAAGCCCTTCACAATCACTTACGAGAGTGAGATCTGATAGATAGAATATTTTTGGTATTTTTGGTATAAAGATGCAAAGTAAAAAAGTAAAGGTAAAGTAAATAGCAAAACAATATTAAAGTGATGGAGATTGATATGATGAGAATAGACCCGGGGGCCATAGGTTTCACTAGTGGCTTCTCTCAAGAGCATAAGTATTCTACGATGGGTGAACAAATTACTGTTGAGCAATTGACAGAATTGAGCATAATTATGAGAATATATAGGCATGATCATGTATATAGGCATCACGTCTGTGACAAGTAGACCGAAACGATTCTGCATCTACTACTATTACTCCACTCATCGACCGCTATCCAGCATGCATCTAGAGTATTAAGTTAAAAATAGAGTAATGCCTTAAGCAAGATGACATGATGTAGAGAGATAAATTCATGCAATATGAAATAAACCCCATCTTGTTATCCTCGATGGCAACGATGCAATACGTGCCTTGCTGCCCCTTTTGTCACTAGGAAAGGACACCGCAAGATCGAACCCAAAGCTAAGCACTTCTCCCATGGCAAGAACTACCAATCTAGTTGGCCAAACCAAATGGATAATTCGAAGAGACTTGCAAAGATAATCAATCATACATAAAAGAATTCAGAGAAGATTCAAATATTATTCATAGATAGACTTGATCATAAACCCACAATTCATCGATCTCAACAAACACACCGCAAAAAGAAGATTACATCGAATAGATCTCCATGAGAGAGGGGGAGAACTTTGTATTGAGATTCAAAGAGAGAGAAGAAGCCATCTAGCTACTAACTATGGACCCGAAGGTCTGAGGTAAACTACTCACACTTCATCAGAGAGGCTAGGATGATGTAGAAGCTCTCCGTGATGACGGCCCTCTTCCGGCGGAGCTCTGGAACAGGCCCCAAGAAGGGATCTCGTGGATACGGAAATTTGCGGTGGTGGAATTAGGTTTTTGGCTCCTGTTCTGATCGTTTGGGGGTACGTGTCTATATATAGGAGGAAGAAGTATGCTGGAGGACCAACGAGGGGCCCACGAGGCAGGGGGGCGCGCCCCCACCCTCGTGACCGCCTCTTTTGTTCCTTGGAGCAGGGTCCAAGTCTCCTGGATCACGTTCGGTGAGAAAATCACGTTCTCGAAGATTTTATTCCATTTGGACTCCGTTTGATATTCTGTTTCTCCGAAACACTGAAATAGGCAAAAAACAACAATTCTGGGCTGGGCCTCCAGTTAATAGGTTAGTCCCAAAAATAATATAAAAGTGGAAAATAAAGCCCAATATAGTCCAAAACAGTAAATAATATAGCATGGAGCAATCAAAAATTATAGATACGTTGGAGACGTATCAGGCATCCCCAAGCTTAATTCCTGCTCGTCCTCGAGTAGGTAAATGATAAAAAGAGAATTTTTGATGCAGAGTGCTACTTGGCATAATTTCAATGTAAATCTTCTTAATTGTGGTATGAATATTCAGATTAGAAAGATTCAAGACAAAAGTTTATATTGACATAGAAATAATAATACTTCAAGCATACTAACAAAGCAATTATGTCTTCTCAAAATAACATGGCCAAAGAAAGTTATCCCTACAAAATCATATAGTCTGGCTATGCTCTATCTTCACCACACAAAATATTTAAATCATACACAACCCCGATGACAAGCCAAGCAATTGTTTCATACTCTAACTTTTTCAAAACTTTTTCAATCTTCACGCAATACATGAGCGTGAGCCATGGACATAGCACTATAGGTGGAATAGAATGGTGGTTGTGGAGAAGACAAAAAGGGAGAAGATAGTCTCACATCAACTAGGCCTATCAACGGGCTATGGAGATGCCCATCAATAGATATCAATGTGAGTGAGTAGGGATTGCCATGCAACAGATGCACTAGAGCTATAAGTATATGAAAGCTCAAAAAGAAACTAAGTGAGTGTGCATCCAACTTGCTTGCTCATGAAGACCTAGGGCAATTTGAGGAAGCCCATCATGGGAATATACAAGCCAAGTTCTATAATGTAAAATTCCCACTAGTATATGAAAGTGATAACATGAGAGACTCTCTACTATGAAGATCATGGTGCTACTTTGAAGCACAAGTGTGGTAAAAGGATAGTAACATTGTCCCTTCTCTCTTTTTCTCTCATTTTTTTATTATTATATTTTTTATGGCCTTTCTCTTTTTTTTATTTGGGCTTATTTGGCCTCTCTTTTTTCGTCCGGAGTCTCATCCCGACTTGTGGGGGAATCATAGTCTCCATCATTCTTTCCTCACTGGGACAATGCTCTAATAATGATGATCATCACACTTTTATTTTTCTTACAACTCAACAATTACAACTCGATACTTAGAACAAAGTATGACTCTATATGAATGCCTCCGGTGGTGTACCAGGATATGCAATGAATCAAGAGTCAAGTATGAAAATTATGAACGGTGGCTTTGCCACAAATACTATGTCAACTACATGATCATGCTAAGCAATATGACAATGATGGATGTCATGATGAACTAGATGATGGAAAGTTGCATGGCAATATATCTCGGAATGGCTATGGAAATGCCATAATAGGTAGGTATGGTGGCTGTTTTGAGGAAGGTATATGGTAGGTGTATGATACCGGCGAAAGTTGCGCGCTATTAGAGAGGCTAGCAAAGGTGGAAGGGTGAGAGTGCGTATGATCCATGGACTCAACATTAGTCATAAAGAACTCATATACTTATTGCAAAAATCTAGAAGTTATCAAAGCAAAGTACTACGCGCATGCTCCTAGGGGGATAGATTGGTAGGAAAAGACCATCGCTCGTCCCCGACCGCCACTCATAAGGAAGACAATCAATAAATAAATCATGCTCCGACTTCATCGCATAACGGTTCACCATACGTGCATGCTACGGGAATCACAAACTTCCACACAAGTATTCTTTAAATTCACAACCACTCCACTAGCATGACTTTAATATTATCACCTCCATATCTCAAAACAATTATCATGCTTCAATCTTTTCTTAGTATTCAACACACTCAAAAGAAAGTTTCACAAATCTTGAATACCAAGCATATTATTATTAAGCAAATTACCATGCTATTAAGAGACTCAAAATAATTTAAGTGAAGCATGAGAGATCAATAGTTTATTTGAAACAAATCCACCACCATGCTCTAAAAGATCTAAGTGAACCACATAGAACAAAATTATAACGCTCAAAGGATATAAGTGAAGCACATAGAGCAAAACTACTTAGCTCAAAAGATATAAGTGAAGCACATAGAGTATTCTATCAAATTTTCATTCATGTATGGCTATCTCAAAAGGTGTGTACAGCAAGGATGATTGTGGCATACTAACAAACAAAGACACAAATAATACAAGACGCTTCAAGCAAAACACATATCATGTTGGTGAATAAAAATATAGCTCCAAGTAAAGTTACCGATGGAAGTGGACGAAAGAGGGGATGCCTTCCGGGGCATCCTCAAGCTTTGACTTTTTGGTGTCCTTGGATTATATTGGGGGTGCCGTGGGCATCCCCAAGCTTAGGCTCTTGCCACTCCTTGTTCCATAATCCATCAAATTCTTACCCAAAACTTGAAAACTTCACAACACAAAACTCAAAATAGAAAACTCGTGAGCTCCGTTAGCGAAAGAAAACAAAAGACCACTTCAAGGTACTGTAATGAACTCATTCTTTATTTATATTGGTGTTAAACCTACTGTATTCCAACTTATCTATGGATTATAAACTATTTTACTAGCCATAGATTCATCAAAATAAGCAAACAACACACGAAAAACAGAATCTGTCAAAAACAGAACAGTCTGTAGTAATCTGTAGCTAGCGAAAGATCTGGAACCCCAAAAATTCTAAAATAAATTTCTGGACGTGAGGAATTTATCTATTAATCATATGCAAAAATAATTAACTGAATACCACTCTTCAAATAAAAATGGCAGCAGTTCTCGTGAGCGCAAAAGTTTCTATTTTTTACAGCAAGTTCAACAAGACTTTCCCCAAGTCTTCCCAACGGTTCTACTTGGCACAAACACTAATTAAACACAAAAAACACAACCAAAACAGAGGCTAGATAATTTATTTATTACTAAACAGGAGAAAAAAGCAAGGAATAAAAATAAAATTGGGTTGCCTCCCAACAAGCGCTATCGTTTAACGCCCCTAGCTAGGCATAACAAGCGGGGATAGATCTAGGTATTGCCATCTTTGGTAGGCAATCCATAAGTGGCTCTCATGATAGTTTCATATGATAATTTTATTTTCTTTATTGGAAAGTGTTCCATGCCCTTTTTTAATGGAAATTGAAATCTAATATTCCCTTCCTTCATATCAATAATCGCACCAACCGTTCTAAGGAAAGGTCTACCAAGAATAATAGGGCAAGAAGGATTGCAATCTATATCAAGAACAATGAAATCTACGGGCACATAATTCCTATTTTCAACAATAAGAACATCATTAATTCTTCCCATAGGTTTCTTAATAGTGGAATCCGCAAGATGGAAGTTTAGAGAGCAATCATCAAAATCGCGGAAATCTAGTAAATCACACAAAGTCTTGGGAATAGTAGAGCCACTAGCATCCAAATCACACAAAGCATAAAACTCATGATCTTTAATTTTAATTGTTGGTTCCCACTCATCATAAAGTTTTCTAGGGATAGAAACTTTCAACTCAAGTTTTTCTTCATAAGATTGCATCAAGGCATCAACAATATGTTCGGTGAAGGCTTTATTTCGACTATAAGCATGTGGAGAATTTAGCACGGATTGCAACAAGAAAATACAATCAATTAAAGAGCAACTTTCATAATTAAATTCATTGAAATCCAATATAGTGGGTTTAGCAACATCTAGATTTTTATTTCTTTCAATCCCACTATCGTCAATTTCATCATTAAGATCTAAATACTCCGAATTTTTAGAATGCCTTCTAGGTAAAGGAAGATCATATTCAGTTTCATCAAGATTCATATTGCAAAATAAAGATTTAATTGGAGACACATCAATAACTTTTTGATCTTCATATTGATTTTCATAGGAATTGGAAGAACACGCTTTAATAAAGGCATCTTTGGAAGCACGCATCCTAGCGGTTCTTTCTTTACACTCATCAATTGAAATTCTCATGGCTTTTAGAGACTCATTGATATCATGCTTAGGTGGAATAGATCTAAGTTTTAAAGCATCAACATCAAGAGCAATTCTATCAACGTTCCTAGCCAAATCATCAATCTTAAGCAATTTTTCTTCAATCATAGCATTAAAATTCTTTTGCGAAGAAATAAATTCTTTAATATTAGATTCAAAATCAGAGGGCATATTATTATAATTTCCATAAGAGTTGTTGTAGGAATTCCCATAATTATTAGAAGGATTACTAGGATATGGCCTAATATTAAAATTCCCTCTATAAGCGTTGTTACCAAAATTCTTCCTACCAACAAAATTCACATCCATAGATTCATTGTTATTCTCAATCAAAGTAGACAAAGGCATATCATTAGGATCAGAAGAAACACTCTTAGTAGCAAATAATTTCATAAGTTCATCCATCTTTCCACTCAACACATTAATTTCTTCTATCGCATGCACTTTTTTATTAGATGATCTTTCAGTGTGCCATTCAGAATAATTAACCATAATATTATCTAGGAGTTTAGTAGCATCTCCTAAAGTGATTTCCATAAAAGTGCCTCCCGCGTCCGAATCTAAAAGATTTCTAGAAGCAAAATTCAATCCGGCATAAAAATTTTGTATAATCATCCACAAATTCAAACCATGAGTAGGGCAATTACGTATCATTAATTTCATTCTCTCCCAAGCTTGTGCAACATGTTAATGATCAAGTTGTTTAAAGTTCATAATATCGTTTCTAAGAGAGATGATCTTAGTGGGAGAAAAATACTTAGAGATAAAAGCATCTTTGCACTTGTTCCATGAATCAATACTATTCTTAGGCAAAGACAAAAACCAAGCTTTAGCAAGATCTCTAAGCGAAAAAGGAAATAGCTTCAATTTAACGACATCATTATCGACATCTTTTTTCTTTTGCATATCACATAAATCAACGAAGCTATTCATATGAGTAGCGGCATCTTCACTGGGAAGGCCGGCAAATTGATCTTTCATAACAAGATTCAACAAAGCGGTATTAATTTCACAAGATTCAGCATCGGTACGAGGAGCAATCGGAGTGCTAAGGAAATCATTATTATTGGTATTGGTGAAGTCACACAATTTAGTAGTATCTTGAGCCATCGCGACAAACAAGCAATCTAACACACGAGCAAACAAGAGCAAACGGGCAAAAGAGGCAAACAAAGAAGGAGGATAGAGAGAGAGGGCGAATAAAATGGCAAGGGTGAATTGGGGGGAGAGGAAAACGAGAGGCAAATGGCAAATAATGTAATGCGAGAGATAGGGATTGTGATGGGTACTTGGTATGTTGACTTTTTGCGTAGACTCCCCGGCAACGGCGCCAGAAATCCTTCTTGCTATGTCTTGAGCTTGCGTTGGTTTTCCCCGAAGAGGAAGGGATGATGCAGCAGAGTAGCGTAAGTATTTTCCTCAGTTTTTGAGAACCAAGGTATCAATCCAGTAGGAGTCCACGTTCAAGTCCCTCGTACCTGCACAAAATGATAGCTACTCGCAACCAACACGATTAGGGGTTGTCAAGCCCTTCACGGTCACTTACAAGAGTGAGATCTGATAGATAGAATATTTTTGGTATAAAGATGCAAAGTAAAAAAGTAAAGGCAAAGTAAATAGCAAAACAATATTAAAGTGATGGAGATTGGTATGATGAGAATAGACCCGGGGGCCATAGGTTTCACTAGTGGCTTCTTTCAAGAGCATAAGTATTCTACGGTGGGTGAACAAATTACTGTTGAGAAATTGACAGAATTGAGCATAATTATGAGAATATCTAGGCATGATCATGTATATAGGCATCACATCCGTGACAAGTAGACCGAAACGATTCTGCATCTACTACTATTACTCCACTCATCGACCGCTATCCAGCATGCATCTAGAGTATTAAGTTAAAAACAGAGTAACGCCTTAAGCAAGATGACATGATGTAGAGAGATAAATTCATGCAATATGAAATAAACCCCATCTTGTTATCCTCGATGGCAATAATGCAATATGTGCCTTGCTGCCCCTTCTGTCACTAGGAAAGGACACCGCAAGATTGAACCCAAAGCTAAGCACTTCTCCCATGGCAAGAACTACTAATCTAGTTGGCCAAACCAAATGGATAATTCGAAGAGACTTGCAAAGATAACCAATCATACATAAAAGAATTCAGAGAAGATTCAAATATTATTCATAGATAGACTTGATCATAAACCCACAATTCATCGATCTCAACAAACACACCGCAAAAAGAAGATTACATCGAATAGATGTCCATGAGAGAGGGGGAGAACTTTGTATTGAGATTCAAAGAGAGAGAAGAAGCCATCTAGCTACTAACTATGGACCCGAAGGTCTGAGGTAAACTACTCAAACTTCATCGGAGAGGCTAGGATGATGTATAAGCCCTCCGTGATGACGGCCCTCTTCCGACGGAGCTCCGGAACAGGCCCCAAGATGGGATCTCGTGGATACGGAAAGTTGCGGCGGTGGAATTAGGTTTTTGGCTCCTGTTCTAATCGTTTGGGGGTACGTGTGTATATATAGGAGGAAGAAGTACGCCAGAGGAGCAACAAGGGGCCCACGAGGCAGGGGGGCGCCCTAGGAGGGGGCGCCCCCCACCCTCGTGACCGCCTCTTTTGTTCCTTGGAGCAGGGTCCAAGTCTCCCGGATCATGTTCGGTGAGAAAATCACGTTCCCGAAGATTTTATTCCGTTTGGACTCCGTTTGATATTCTGTTTCTCCGAAACACTGAAATAGGCAAAAAACAGCAATTCTGGGCTGGGCCTCCCGTTAATAGGTTAGTCCCAAAAATAATATAAAAGTGGAAAATAAAGCCCAATATAGTCCAAAACAGTAGATAATATAGCATGGAGCAATCAAAAATTATAGATACGTTGGAGACGTATCAAAGCACCATGCTCCTCGCTGGCCGTCGACACTGCCGAGGAGCGGCTATGCCCGTGCACAAGCGGAAGCACTACGCTCCGTGCTGGTGATAAACAACTGAGGGCGGCCCCATGACCGTACCAACCTTAGGGAGCCCCAGAGCTCAGTGTCCGGCCTCACTGCAATGTCTCCCCTCGGGAGAGCTGTGTGAGGGGGCTGGGCACGGGGGCTGCACTTGGGTCATGCCCAAGTGTGCGCCACCCAACCAGGTCCCCTGGACCTGGTCGTCGCACGCCCCTCCCGAGCCGAGCCTCGACGAGGGCACAAGTATGGAGAATGTTGCACGTCAAGGGGGACTCCTGAGCATCGCGTCTCAGGAGCCTAACTGGTCATGTAGCCCCTCACTCCTTGGTCCGTCCTGGTTTCCGGTCGGCCCAACGGTGGTTGAGGTATGCGCGGGGCTGGGCTCTGCCGATGTAGAACATTAACCTATCCTCACGTATCCTTCCTATAGGCTGTTTGCGTGTCAAGGAGGACTCCTGAGCATCGTGACTTAGGAGCCTAACTAGTCACGTAGCCCCTCGCTCCTTGGTCCGTCCTGGTTTCCGGTCAGCCCAACGACGGTTGAGGTATGCGCGGGGCCGGGCTCTGCCAACGCAGAACACGAAGCAAATAGGAAGAAAATCGCAAAATCTCAAAGCAAATATTACAATACATATTGTCCTCACAATATCAAACGCAAGTTTAACGCCTCCACGAGGCATGGTGCATGTTACAGGAACAAAGTAGAAAAGCAGGCGCGAGTCACCCGTGGACACCGCCGGCACCTGCAAAATGTGCCCCCTCCTGGGTAGCGTCGCCTTCACTTGCATCACCGGTCGAGGGCGCGGGGGCGAAGGCATCGAACTTCTTCAGCAAGGCCTCCACTTAACCCTTCACGGCTGCGGCGGCAGCCACATAGTGTTCGTTAGCGATAGGTTCCAGCAGCTTGTCAAGACGAGCGCTGGGGTCGTGAAGGTGCAGGTGGCTGAACAACCGTGTCAGCGCGGCCGAGGAAAGGACGCGAGCCTCTGCCTCTGCCATAGGACCGACGCCTTCCACGACCTCCTCGAACGCCTTCACCAGGAAGGGAAGCAGCTGAGCAGGGCCATCCTCGTCGCTGGCCAGCAGCTTCTCCAAGCCCTTCTCGTACAGTGTCTTCAGTGCCACGCGGGACCTCTCCTCAAAGGTCGAGAAGGCCGCGCGGTCTTCGGCAAGGACCCTCGCCTTGGCGTCAAGGTCGGCCACCTTCACCCTCGCCTTCCGCTCCAACTCCTCTAGCCGGTTGCGCTCCGCTGCCTGTGCCTTCGCCAGCTCCCCCAGCTCAGCGTCGCGGCCTTTGATGGCATCCTCCCGGGCCTTCATCTCCTCCTCCTTCGCCTGGCGGTCGCGTGCTTCTTCCGCATGATGGTCGCGCAGGCCCTTCAGCTCGTCCTCCAGCTCTCGGCAGCGGCCGCTGGTGGCCTCGGCATCCTTCAATGCTGCCTCATGATCAGCCGCATCTTTGGCGGCGGCCAGCTTCTCCTTCTCGGAGGCCGCCGCGGCCTGGCTCAGTGACGCTCGGACCGCCGAGTCAGAGTGAAGCCAGCCAGAGACCAGCTCCAAGCGCCCTGCCACCAGGTGCGAGTCCGTGCCCTGGAGATCTTCCCGCAGTCGGGCCATCTCCGAAAAGGCGCTCTCCAGGACGGCTGAGGAAGCAGAAGAACCTGGAGCCAGGGGCATAACATGAGAAGGGGGCGACGTCATCACCAGAGCCTGGAAGATCAAGGGCTCCTAAACCTCACCAGCCGTGCTGGACACCGGCACCTCCTGAGCCAGCAGGGCTTCGGGGGCTGACTCCTCATGAGTATGCTTCACCGGGCCTCACGAGGACAACCGGGCTAGAGAAGCATGAGCACCATCCCCTCCTTTGCCCATGGAGAAGGGCACGATCATAGGAGGCAACGCGGACTCAAGCGGCACCACCTCGCTCTCCCTTCTCCTCTTCACCGCAGACGACAGCCTGATTACGCAGGAAGGAAAGAGAGTCGGAAACGAGCATCAACAGCAGGAACAAGGCGAGGCGGGGCACTTACTGGTCTACAACAACATAGTCCACCTTCCGCTTAGTAAGCTTGAAGCCGGAGAGCATCGTGACCCGAGGCGCTGCCGCACTTGCTCCAGAAGCTGAAGCGGGAGCGGAAGTTGAACCAGAAGCGGCTCGAGCCGACACCGGAGCAGCAGCAGAATCTCGGAGGACCAGCGCCGACCTGCTCCTCTTCGGTATCACGGGCAGTTCCTCCTTCTCCTGGGAAGTGTTGGCCTCGTCGTTGTCAGGGAAGGCGCGGAGGATGTCAGCCTTACTTAGGGGGGAGGTCTCCCCCGTCCCTTCGGGGGTCACCTCCGAGTCTTCCCCCCTCTTCTTCCTCGTGGGACTCACCAGAAGACAGGTCCACCGGTGCCGGTGCCGCTGGGCCCCCGGTGAGCACCGACGGAACCAGACCGCGTCCGTCAAAGGTCGGCTTGGAGGCCACGATCAGTGCACTGTCCTTGTAGCGGAACAAGGGAGTGAAGACATTCGGAGGATACTCCTGATCGTCCCCAACCAGGAGGCAGAGAGTTGCGGTCAGCTCCTTGCTGGACAAGGCCTCCGAGCTCAAGCGAACCTTGTCCTCTTCACCCCCGAGTTCCCACAAGGGGCGAACAGGCCTGCAGCGGGGCCACGCGCAGCGCCAGAAACTCCCTCAGGAGCATGGTCCCTGTAATCCTCGCCGCCTTCACATTGCCGGGCTTCAGGTCGAACTTCATCTACTCCAGCACCAACATTGCCCGCTCATCGGTGAGCTTCGCGCGGGACCACGCCTTGTCGTCCCGGGGCTTCTCCGTAGGTAGCACCAAGCGCGGGTGGACACGCTTGGCGCTCATCATGACCCATTTGGCCCTGAGGTTGTCAGCCTTCTTCCCGGTGTTTGAGATCGAGTTGGCCTTGCCAGCCATGATGAAATTAGCGCACCCGGAGATATGGCCCTCGCTGGCACGGAGGAAGAAGAAGTGGTGCAGCAGGGCCACGGACGACATCATGCCCAGATACGCCTCATAGTAGTAGGCGAATATGGACAAGAGAAGGACGGAGTTGGGATGGAGATGCAACGCCTGCAGCCTGTAGTGATCAAGGGCCTCATAGAAGAAATCAGAGAAGGGAGGAACCAACCCGGCGGCAATACTGCTCGTGAAGAAGGGAAAGAACGCGCTCCCCTCGGGCTCCGGCATGTTGGAGGCAACCCGGAGCTCCGTCTTCCCCCTTTCATTACTCTCCCCCGCCGTCAGCAGGCGCGTGGCGGCGAGGTTTTTCTCCGAGACGTTGGGCGAGTTGAGGGCAGGTTCGTAGCAAGCCTTCACTGCAGACGACACCGGCGACGAGGCGGGCTTGACCCTCCGGAGCGCCATGGGTCGCTGATGCATGAAAGGATGGGAGCGGATCTGGAGATTTCGGAAGCGAGGAGCAAGAAAGGGGATTTGAGCAAGGTGAAAGGAAACAGTGAAGGCGAACGTTGTCTACGCCAGCCTTTTGACAGTCGGGTAGTTGCCGAGGCAGCATGGCAAAGCGGAGACGCCCATGTCCAATCAACCGCCACGCGTCGACCGAGGCCGCAGGCTATTAGGGCTCGTGGCGCTCCGCACTTGACCCATGGCTTCACCTTGAAGCCAAGCCCGAGCACGCCTTGGGCCCGGGGGCTACTGTCGGCATTCTGGGAACTGGGGTCCCCAGACTTTCCTGCCTGCGGCCCATGGCGTGGCTTTGCTGGCAGGCCTGTATGACCCATCTTCATCAACAAGGAATCAAGACCCTCGCGAGGGGCCAAGCCTCGCGAGGCAGACGACACAAGACCTCCTCAGGAGCAACCTCATCAGGCCGGCTCGTGAGGGGCGGAGAGTTCAAGGTTGGCAAACCTCGTGAGGTTTCCGTGACGTAAGCCATGACGATTGAGACCAGGCGGGCGCGAGCGCGCGCAGTGTCCTTGTTTCCCCTTTGGTGCTAAGGGGGCAAGCGCATGCGCGGAGTACCGAGGCATCAAGCAAAGGTTTCCATATTGGTGCAACGAGACCAAGACCAGAAGGACGGCAAGACAGAGGTCAACATGGAGCCCAGGACGGCGTCACCACCAGAACCTTTGGCAGGCGAAGAGCACCTTTTGTCAGGATAGCTTGTACTAGATGTCCCCTTTCAAATTGGCTGTTGTTGGCTTCCTTCCCGCTCAATATTTGGGGAGAGGACCAGGGCCTCTATAAATAGGACTAGCCACCACCATAGGCGGGGAGAATCCAAGATCATCCTCAGCCACACAAGTGCACCAAGCACAAGAACACCTCAACCTGAGGAGGTTGTTCTTCCCCTTGTACTATTCATCCTCAGCCCAAGAGGCAATCCACCACCACCACACTAGAGTAGGGTATTACACCACAATGGTGGCCCGAACCAGTATAAATCTTGTGTCCTTTGTGTTGCGAGTTCATCGAGTTAGTTCGTGAGATCTAGGCTAAGTTAGGACGCGGATCGATAGGGGGGGAGGTCTTCGCGCACACCTCAGAGTTCAAACCTTAAGGGTTTTGCCGGAACCCATGATCCGACAAAGTCAGCTTGCCTTACAGATTACGAGAGTATTGCATCCCCAACAGAATAGGTTTGTAAGGGTACTCTCCTTAGTTGACTGCTGGATTGTTTTGCCAAGTCCCAATTCACGGGATCTTTGATCACATAGGTTGGATTACCCCCATGGCAACTTACATGGGTCTCATGCCCATCTTCCTTGATGCATTTTCTATCATAATTCGTGATAGCCCTTTTGTAAAGGGGTCTTCCAGATTCTTACCTGGTTGGATATAATCCAATGCTATTACTCTGGAGTTTCATGATTACCCGATAGATTTCAATCTTCTTCTTATATGCTTTGAGGATTGCATGTTGTCCTTTGAACTCTTTGCCTTCGCAACCACTATCTGATTGACATAGTTCATAAGGATAGCCGGGAATGGCTTATCTACCACTCACAAATCCATCAAAAACTCTCGAAGTCATTCCGCTTCGACGCATGATGTGTCTAATGATGTGAGTTCTGCTTTCATAGTCGATCTCGTTAAGATCGTCTGCTTGCAAGACTTCCATGAAATAGCACCACCACCACCAAGTGTGAAACATAACCACTTGTGGCTTTCATCTCATCAGCATTAGATATCCTATTTGAATCACTATACCCTTCAAGTACCGTCGCATACCAAGAATAGTGAATTCCGTAGTTCATAATACCTTGCAAATAACGTATGACTCGCTCAACTGCATGCCAATGCACATCTCCCGAATTGGACACAAACCTGCTCAGCTTGCACACAACAAATGAAATGTCAGGCCAAGTAGCACAAGGTAGGTACATAAATGAACCAACCACGTGAGATCATATGGTGTTGCAGAAGGTTTGTAGTCTGAATATCCAAAATGGCTCAAAATCTTCTCAACATAGTGGGATTGCAAAAGTGTAATTCCACCATCAGTATCTCTCAGTAGCTTGATGTTCAAGATAACACCAGCCACACCCAGGTCTTTCATCTCAAAGTTATGAGATAGAAAAGCCTTGACCTCCTCAATGATTTTGAGGTGGGTCCCAAATATCAATATGTCATCGACATACAGACATAGTCTAACTTGTTTGCCCCCACCATAATGATAGTATACACATTTTCAGCTTCATTAACAACATAGCCAATAGATGTTAAAGTTGTATTGAACTTCTCATGCCATTGCTTAGGCACTTGTTTCAGGTCATACAAAGATTTCAATAGCTTGCACAGCTTTCTTTCCTGACCATTTACTACAAAGCCATTTGGTTGTTGCATGTAAATTTCCTCATCTAGCTCTCTGTTAAGGAAATTCGTCTTAGCGTCCATCTGATGAACGAGAAGACCATGCGAGGCAGCCAACGAGAGTAACACTTGAATGGTTGTCAATCTAGCCACATGTGAGTAAGTATCAAAGAAATCTTCTTCTTCTTTCTGGGTATAACCTTGGCCATAAGCCTACTCTTATACTTTTCAACAGTACCATCAGGCCTAAACTTCCTTTTGAACACCCATTTACATCCCAATGGTTGGCAACCATAAGGACGATCAGTGATTTCGCATGTCCCGCTAGCCAAGATGGAATCCATCTCGCTACGGACCACATTCTTCCAGTAGTCAGCATCTGGTGATGCATAAGCCTCTAAGATGGAATCCACGAGGTACACGAGGAAATTATCAGCAATGGACTTTGCATTCCTCTGTCTCTTGATGCTAACAGGAGCTTCCTCATCATTTCCATGGAACTTTCATCACTTTTATGCTCATAATATTCCATTCGAATGGTCGGTTCAGGAGTCTCATTAGATTCTAGTCTAGAAGTGCTTTGCATATCTCTCATGGGGAAAATATCCTCAAAGAATGTATCATCTTTAGACTCCATGATCGTACCAACCTTCACATCATATACATCAGATTTCACCACTAGAAATCTATAGCCACCGTTGTGCTTGACATAGCCTAGAAAAACAAAGTCCCCAGACTTTGTTCCTAACTTACGCTTTTTGGTTATCAGCACGTTGACTTTTGCCAAACAGCCCCAAGTCTGCATGTAAGAGAGTGTAGTTCTTTTCTTCTCCCATTGCTCATGGGAGTAGTCTCATTATACTTTGTGGGAACTTTATTCAGGACAACACATGATGTCAATACAACTTCCCCCCACCATGCCTTGGATAAACCATATGTATCTAACATGATGTTAACCAAATATGTTAGAGTATGGTTTTTTCATTCGACAACCCGTTTGGCTGGGGTGAATAGGGAGGCATCCGCTCATGAATAATACCATTTTATGCATAGAATAAATCAAACTCATTAGAAAAGTAGTCTCCATGATGATCAGACCATACTTGTTTTATTTTATTTTAAAGTTAGTTCTCAACTTCCGCCTTATAGATTTTAAAGTAGTGTAGAGCCTCATCCTTAGTGTTTAAAAAATACACATAGCATCGTCTAGTGGAATCATCAATCAGTGCCATGAAATATTACTTTCCACCTTTAGTCAACACACCATTCATCTCGCAAAGATCTGGATGCATGAGCTCTAGTGGTGCTAGGTGTCTCTCCTCCGCAGGCTTGTGAGGCTTACGAGGTTGCTTTGCTTGCGCACACAAATGGCACTTAGAGCCTTTGTATAAAGTGAAACTCAGGATTAGATCCATCTTAGCTAGCCTGGTCATACAACCAAAATTAATGTGAAAAATATGTGAATGCCAAACCTCAGGTTCTTCTCACTAGATTAAATTTGGTGCACGACTTTATTACAGAAAGCTGCTAGGGAAAGGAGGAACAAACCTCTGCAATCATATCTTTTTCCAACAAATAGTCCATATCGATATATGACTACTATACTGGACTCGAATACTAACTTAAACCCTTCTTTACAAAGATGGGAGCCACTAACGGGATTCTTCTTGATGGTGGGGACATGTTGCATGTTCTTCAGTTGCACGATTTTCCCAAAGTAAACTTAACATCTATCGTGCCAACACAATGAACAAAAACATGTGAGCCATTCCACATCAGGATGGAGCAATCTCGCGCGACCTCGTAAGAAGAGAACAATGACATATCAGCACACACGTGAATATTAGCCCCTATGTCAGTCCACCAATCGGTGGATCGACACACTGGAAGTACCGTAAACAAATTACAATACCCATTTGCCCCATCTCTATTGCTCATAGTCACATTGACAGACTTGGAGTCCTGTCCTGGCTTCTTGTACTTCTTTGGGCACTTTTTGCCAAAAAAAATCCCTAGACCACAAGTAAATCAGCCATCTCTCCTTTTGTATTTCTTCTTACCATTCTTCTCGAAGGTAGTATTTTGTTGGACAATGTTCTTTCCCTTGAACTTGTGGAAATTGTTCTGCACCACATTGGCGCTAGAAGATCCCTCTGCCCCTTTAATGTGTGAGTCCTTTGCTCTCTAGTTATGCTCAACACTTAGATGACTGGTGACATCCTCAACAGAGAATTCACATCTCAAGTGGTTGAGAGAGGTAGCAAAGTTCCTCCATCCAGGAGGGAGTTTTGCAATAATGCAAGTCGCGAGAAACTTGTCCGGTAACTCACACTTCAAGAGCTCTAGCTCCTTAGCGATGGATTGTATCTCATGAGCCTGGTCTAATATAGAATGATTATCAACCATCCTATAGTCATGGAATTGCTCCATAGCATACAGTTCGCATCCAACATTGGTTGCGCCGAACTTAGCTTCGAGCGCATCCCAAAAGTTTTTGGCAACACACATATGGAGATATGCGTCAACCAACTTGTCTCCGATCACACTAAGGCTGGCTCCCACAAAGACAGTGGTTGCTTCCCTGAACGCCCTATCCTTATTAGGATCAACCGTTCATCTGGGAATCACACCACTGACCCAGAAAACATTCATAATTGTGAGCCACAAGGTGATCCTCATCTGCCAACACTTAAAATGCATACCAGTAACTTTTCCGATTTCGGTGTAGTGACAAAGCCTTGAATCGAAAAGTGCCTAAAATAAGGTTTTTGGATTGCTGGAAATATTAGCACCTTTTCGACTAATCTAATCCACGAGTAGATAATAAGCATGGCAATCACAGTATGCAACTCATACCGATACCTACTACTTGTGAGCTGTGTTGGGATTTCCCCCTAAGAGGAAGGGTGAAGACATATAGTAGCGGATAGTATTTCTCTCAGTAGAGAACCAAGGTTATCAAACCAATAGGAGACTCACACAAACATGTCTACAGTACCTACATGATGGAAATATGCCCTAGAGTGCAATAACAAAATGTTTATTATTATATTTCCTTATTCATGATAAAGGTTTATTATTCATGCTAGAATTGTATTGACCGGAAACTTAAATATATGTGTGAATACATAAACAAATACAGTGTCCCTAGTAACCCTCTACTAGACTAGCTCATTGATCAAAGATGGTTAAGGTTTCCTAACCATAGACATGTGTTGTCATTTGATAACGGGATCGCATCATCAGGAGAATGATGTGATGGAAAAGACCCATCCATTAGCTTAGCATAATGGTTGTTCAGTTTATTGCCATTGCTTTCTTCATGTCAAATACATATTCCTCCGACTATGAGATTATGTAACTCCGGATACTAGAGGAATACCTGGTGTGCCATCAAATGTCACAACATAACTGGTTGATCATAAAGATGCTCTATAGGTATCCCCGAAGGTGTTTGTTTAGTTGGCATAGATCGAGATTAGGATTTGTCACTCCGAGTATCGGAGAGGTATCTCTGGGTCCTCTCGGTAATACACATCACAAGCTTGCAAGCAAATGACTAAGGACTTAGTTACGAGATGATGTATTACGGAATGAGTAAAGAGACTTGCTGGTAACAAGATTGAACCAGGTATGAAGATACCGACGATCGAATATCGGGCAAGTAACATACCGATGGACAAAGGGAATTGCGTATGTTGTCATAACGGTTCGACCGATAAAGATCTTCGTAGATGTCGGTGTTCTGGGAACGGGGGTCCCCAGACTTGCCTGCCTGCGGCCTGCGGCGTGGCTCAAAGGGGGGCCCAGCACGGCCCATCTTTACCAACACAGACCCAAGACCCTCGCGACGGGCCAAGCCTCGCGGGGCGAACGACGTGGAGCTTCCTCAGGCACGGCCTCACCAGGCTGGCCCGCGAGGAGGCGGAGAGATCAAGGTGGGGTACCTCACGAGGTGCCCGTGACGCAAGCCATGACGACCAAGGGCGCCAGGCGGGTGCCAGCCCGCGCAGTGTCCTCCTTTCCTCTTTGGTGCAAAGGGGCAAGCGCAGCCACGGAGTACCGAGGCATCAGGCAAAGGTTGCCATTTCGGTGCAACAAGACCAAGACCAGGAGGACTGCAAGACGGAGGTCATTGTGGAGCCCAAGACGGCGTCACCACCAGAGCTTTGTGCAGGCGAAGACTACTTTTGTCAAGATAGCTGGTACTACCTGTCCCCCTTCAAATTAGCCCGCCATTGTTGGCTCCCTTCCCGCTCGATATTTGGGAAGAGGACCAGGGCCTCTATAAATAGGACCAGCCACCCACAGGATCGGGGGAGAGGAGATCGCGACCAAGCATCGAGAGGTTGGGGATCGAGACCAATGATCGAGTAGAGAGGAGATCGAATCAGATCAACAATTGTGAAGAGAGAGAGAGAGAAGGGTGACTGAACTCCTCCCAGCAGTTCATCGCCCCAGCCAAGAACAGACCCTCGCGAGGCTGTTCTTCCTTGTATTGCTCATCATCATCAGCCCAAGAGGCAATCCACCACTCCACACACTAGAGTAGGGTATTACACCACAACGGTGGCCCGAACCAGTATAAACCCTGTGTCTCTTGTGTTGTTCTTTCCATAGCTTAGATCTTAGCAAGGCGGAGGGGTGCAGGTAGGTAGAAGGCAAAATCTCCGCGCGCACCCCAGTGTTCGAACCTCAAGGGTCTGCCGGAACCCGAAATCCGACATTTGGCGCGCCAGGTAGGGGTGCGCCAGAATTCGTCTTCCACCACCCCGTTCTCCTCCGACCATCGTGCCCATGTCTGACGCTCGCCGGGCCCGCGCTGAGCGCCGGGCCGCTCTCGCTTCCCGCGTCGCCTAGAAGGCTCCTGTCGGCGGGCGTCCTCGCCGTTCCCCGTCACCTGCTGTCAACGCCGCCACCGGCCCAGCGGGGGACGATCAGCAAGCATCGTTTCAGCATCCGTCCGTGCGGCAAGACGGCCGCACCACTACTCCCTCGCTCACCCCAGCTGGTTCTTCGTCCCGCGCGCTCTGCGCACCCATGGAGGCTCGAGCTGTGCTCATCGCGGCAAACGAGCTCCTGCGCTACCATCCCATCGACGACGTCTATGAAGAATGGCTCGACCGCGTCGCCGAGCTCGTCCGCGCCGCAGGGGGCTCTCCTGCGCTGTCCGTTCTGCTGCACCGCACCCCACCCCGCGCGGGCGACGAGGCTCCGGGGGCGCCCCGTCCGCCTCCTCCTCAAGAAGGAGCCATGGCTCCAAGGCTCGTGGCCCCTGGGAGGAACCCGCTCCATCAGGTGCCAGCACGGCAAGAGCAGAGCTGCCAAGAAGTCCCTCGCCCGCAAGAAGCTGCCCGGGCGCTCCCTGCTCCAGCACGTCGCGACCATGCTCCTGCTCCCGCACGTCAAGACCCCGCGCTGCTCCCAGCTGCAGCGTGTGGGGACATGCAAGACCAAGCTCTCTGTCACCCAAGGCCCCCCGTGGCCACAGCAGGCTGCCGTGCCTTCACCAGCGAGCTATGCAGCGTCGCGTGGCCCGGCAAGTTCAAGCCAGACCTGCCTCCTTGTTACGACGGCACGGCTAACCCTGCGGAGTTTCTCCAGCTCTACGAGCTAGGCATCGAAGCTGCCAACGGAGACGAGAAGGTCATGGCGAACTGGTTTCCCATGGCGCTCAAGGACGGGGCCCGCACCTGGCTCCGGAACCTGGCTCCAGGCACGATCTCCTCCTGGGACGAGATGCGCACCCGCTTCATCGCCAACTTCCAAGGTACTCACGACTGGCCACCCACCGTGAGCGACATGCGCCGCATCAAGCAACAACCCGGGGAGACCCTGCAGAAGTACATCCAGCGCTTCAACAACGCACGCCTCAAGATTCCCAAGGTGACTGAGGAGGCCATCATCTCAGCCTTCTCCGACGGTGTGCGCGATGTCAAGCTGAAGGAGGAGCTGGCGATGCATGAAGACCTGTGCACTTCCTTGGAGCTGTTCAACTTGGCAACCAAGTGCGCCAGGGCTGAGGAACGGCGTCTCTCCCTCCTCGAGCTGCCTGCCGCAGACCCAGAAGAGAAGAAGCCCAAGGCCAAGGATGTGAAGTGCAAGGGGGCTGCCGTGCTCGCGACAGAACCAGACACCAAGCGGGGCAGAGATCAGCCCAAACCTTCCAAGGGCAGTCGGTACTGTGTGTACCATGACCTCCACACCCACAAAACCAACGAATGTCAAGAGCTCTGAGCCGTGCGAGAAGGAAGGATCAGCCGTCGCCCTGACCGCGGTGACCGGGGCTATGGTCGAGGAGGAGGAAGGAACGCAGGACGCTGGGAAGACCGTGGCCCGCGCTAAGGGTGGCGCGATCAACCTCGCGAGGATCGCTGGCAAGACCCACCTCGCGAGGGAGACTGGAAGGATCAGCCTCGCGAGGATCGCCCGCAAGGCAATGCAGGCCTCCCTCCGCTGCCGCCGCAGCCAAGGAGAAACGAGGACCGCCACCAGGACGAGGGGGCTGGGGGCTTCCAAGAGCCGCGCGCGATCGCCTGCATCCTGGGTGGGGCTCAAGCCCCAGCCTCTCAATGCATCTTCAAGCAGTTCGCCCGCGAAGTGAATGCAGTCCTCCTCAAGCTCGAAGCCACGCGCCCTCTCAGGTGGTCGGCGTGCGCCATCACGTTCAGCTCAGCAGATCAGCTTAAGTGTGCGGCTACAGCCGGAGTCCTCCCGATGCTTTGTTCCCCAATCATCAGCAACGTGGTGGTCACCAGGACCCTCATCGATGGCGGGGCAGGGCTCAACGTCCTGTCCATGGAAACATTCAACAATCTCCAAGTGCCCTACAGCCAGCTTCAGCCAACCAAGCCTTTCTCCGGAATCACCGACGGCTCCACGGTCCTGATTAGGTAGGTACGCCTCCCTGTCACCTTCGGGGCATGCAACAACTACCGCACCGAGCTCATCGACTTCAACGTCGCTCACATTCGCCTGCCGTACAATGCCATCCTTGGGTACCCGGCGCTGGCCAAGTTCATGGCCTTAACTCACCACGGCTACAACGTCCTCAAGATGCCAGGAAGTGGCGGAGTCATCACGGTGCCCTGTGAAGAGAAGGACGCGGTGTGTTCCCTGGAACGAGCCTTTCAGGCCGCGTCACTGGAAGACCCGGATCGCGGAAGCAGGAGGCTTCCCAAGACCGCCCCCAAGAAGAAGAAGACATCGTCCGGCTCGACCCCTCAGGAGGCAGGCCCCTCTGGGCCCACGCCTGCCCAGGGGGAACCTCCTTCCATCACATAGGAAAGCGCGCCCGGCACCCTCCTCAGGCAGGGCTCGGGGGCTCTCCCCTGGAGGGCCACCGACCTGGCTAAGGTCATGAGGGAGGCGCTTGGGCACCACATGGAGGTGTGTTTCGAAGCACGTTTCCCTCAAGAAGGAGTAAGGCAAGGAGAGCCAGATCCTCAGGAGTTCGTCAGCAAGGCATTCAGGAGCTACAGCAGTCAAGAGTCATGAAAGGCGGCCGCCGCCTAGCAGCAGTGGCTCCCCATCCAGGCGAGGATGGTGGGCTGCGCGTCTGCATCGACATACCAGGGCTCAATCGAGTCACCTCTCTGGAGCGCCTCTATCCCTCGCGAGTGGGGCGCTGCGGAGGTCCACCCCATATCTACGTTCGCATGCCTTACGGCTTGCCGAACGCGGTTGCCACGTATCAGCGCCTCATGAGGGGCATCATGGAGGCACAAGAGGCCAGGCGTTCCGCAGCCCTGGCGGAGATGGAGATGGTCCGCGAGGAGCCACCAGCGCCTCCGGAGCCTCCCGAGGCCCCTGGGCCTGGGGGCTCGTGAGGATCGGCTTCCGCAGCCCACCGAGTCTGCTACACCAACACCCCTTCGTCCTCAACGTCATCAGGTGACATCTTTTAAGTTTTCACTTCTAGCTGGGAGCGCCCCCGAGGGCTGCATTATTCCCAGACTGCGTGGGTCTGTCCCTGCGGCGTGTATCCCTTTTATTTCATGTTGTTAGCTTACCTTGTTGGGGGCGCCCCTCGGGCTGCATGATCCCCAAGTCGCTCGGGCCTGACCCAGTGATGTCCGCCTTCCCAGCATCTATTTGAATGAATCCACTCCTTCGCGGATAATGTGCTTGACCTAGTTGCCCACTCAACTGACGGAACTGCTCCCAAACGGCACGACGCTTGCGCATGGGTCCGTCCCTGCAACGCCGACAAACCTGAATGGCTGAGCTCTAGCCGCGGCAGCCCCGCATGGTGCCACCTCGTCAAGCTTTCAGTGCCTCATTACCCCTCGGAAGCAACCAACGGCTGACTGTCAATTGTCGTGGCAACCCCTCATTCTTTCTCTGATGGGTCTACAGGATCTCTTAAAGGAGCTGCGTCAGGCGAGGCCCTTGCGGTGTCTCCTTCACTCTCATCCGCGTGAACCGCTTGCACGTTAAGGGGGGGGGTGCCTGAGCCTCACGACTCAAGGCTCCTACTGGCTCTCCAGCCCTCACCATCTGGCCTTGTCCACGGCATCGCGACCTGGCATACCAGCGACGGCTGAGACTCGCTCGAGGGCCGGGACCCGAGGACGTAGAGCAGAAAGGGGAGCAAAGGCGAGAGGGGAGGGACACGCGAGGACCTCGCCGAGCAACCTCACGCCTGTCGATGCACGGACCCGGCGACACACCAGAGAGCGACCCCTGATTCTCGAGATAAGTCACCACCCGGAAGCGCCAGCTACCGTGGCACCATCCCCGCACCTAATGCAATCCCGTGTTAGCGACGCCGCTCCCCTTTCTCACCGAACGATGGCTGCTTGAGCGCCAAAGGGGACCTCCTGAGCATCGCGACTCAGGGGCTCTTACCGGACTCCAGGTCGCTCACCTCCTAGCCTTGACCACGGCATCGCGACCTGGCATACCAGCGACGGCTGAAGCCGCCTTGGGACTGGGACCTGTCGGCGCAGAGCACCAAGCCCTCGTGAGGTTTGAAAGGGAGAACTGAGCTAAGACGGAATGAGCAACTCGCACAATTCTACGACAAGGGTTATATTAACAAAACAGGATCACAGGCACCTTACAAGCCCCCACGGGACGCGTCTTTGATTCCTCGCAGGGAACAGATCCTAAAGGGACACTAACTACGTGCGCCCCTGCAAAAGACGCCATCATCAACAGTGGGCCGTCAAGCACCGGCGCCAACCCCATCCAGATCAGAGTCGGCGGCGGCCTGACGAGCCCGCCCTGCTCCAGGAGAGGCGCCGACTCGGGGGCTCGTAGCTATCTCCGCTCGTCTCCGGAGTCGCAAAGAGCTCGCCGGAGTCGCTGGAACCTCCGACGCCTCCACCGCCTGAGGAGCCGCCAAGGGAGCGGTCGGCGGGCCCAGTCCTCGCCGCAGCAGGGTCCCGGCCACCTCTCCTGGGGAAGCACTCCAGCCGGCGCCCGTTCGCATCGAAGACCTTGAAGAACATCACCGAAGCACCGTCGTACTCCAAGTGGATTGCGAAGGCGCCTCTTGTCCTGCAAACCCGGGCGATTTCGCTCCAGCCTCGAGTCATGAAGACCTCGCCCGGGGCAACGACCGCGACCTCTGCCTCGGTCGCGAGGGTGCTGCAGCCGGCGTGCTGCAGCCAAAGCTCCAGGAGTTCTCCCTGCGGGATGATGGAGGCAAAGAAGGGAGGAAGGCGAATCCAAGACTGAGGAGGCATGGCGAAGTGGAGCACGAACTCTCGGGAGGAGCCCTCGGTGTGGACCCCAAGGGGGACGACCCACACCTTCGTGACCCGTCGGCGCCGACAGCGGCGCCGCCCGTGGCGATCAGCATCAGCTCCTCCAGGGCCCTCGATGTGGGCGTACAAGGGAAGCGGGAACCCCGGCGGTGCCCGCTCGCACCAAGGCCTCGACACCACCTGATGGGCCCCCTCATCCGGGCCACGGAGGACGAGCCGTTTCTTCGGCGGGAGCGGGTCTGGTTCCTCTCGGGGAGCCTTTCCCTTCTCTGCCGTCGAGAACCGGCGGATCGGAGCCATCACAGCAAGACAGAGCAAGGACCGGGAAGAAGGAGAAGCAAGGAGGGATGGACTAGAAGGGCGCGTGTCGTTCCGTACTTATGGTCGGCGAAGGCCAACCGCCGACCTCCACGATCGCAGGTAATCATGACCCACTTTGCATGCAGGGACTTGTCCAATCCGTGCAGTTGCCGAGGCACCATGGGGAAGTGGAGACACCCACATCCAATCAACCGCCACGCGGCGCGCAAGGCCGCAGGCTGTTAGGGCCCGCGGTGCTTCGCTCTTGCCCTTCCGCCTCCCTGCACGGCCAAGTCCGGGTGCGCCTTGGGCCCGGGGGCTACTGTCGGCGTTCTGGGAACGGGGGTCCCCAGACTTGCCTGCCTGCGGCCTGCAACGTGGCTCAAAGGGGGGCCCAACACGGCCAATCTTCACCAACACAGACCCAAGACCCTCACGAGGGGCCAAGCCTCGCGGGGCGGACGACGCGGAGCTTCCTCAGGCACGGCCTCACCAGGCTGGCTCGCAAGGAGGCGGAGAGATCAAGGCGGGGTACCTCACAAGGTGCCCGTGATGCAAGCCATGACGACCAAGGGCGCCAGGCGGGTGCCAGCCCGCGCAGTGTCCTCGTTTCCTCTTTGGTGCAAAGGGGGCAAGCGTAGCCGCGGAGTACCGATGCATCAGGCAAAGGTTGCCATTTCGGTGCAACAAGACCAAGACCAGGAGGACTGCAAGATGGAGGTCATTATGGAGCCCAAGACGGCGTCACCACCAGAGGTTTGTGCAGGCGAAGACTACTTTTGTCAGGATAGCTGGTACTAGCTGTCCCCCTTCAAATTAGCCCGCCATTGTTGGCTCCCTTCCCGCTCGATATTTGGGAAGAGGACCAGGGCCTCTATAAATAGGACCAGCCACCCACAGGCTCGGGGGAGAGGAGATCGAGACCAAGCATCGAGAGGTTGGGGATCGAGACTAATGATCGAGTAGAGAGGAGATCGAATCAGATCAACAATTGTGAAGAGAGAGAGAGAGAAGGGTGACTGAACTCCTCCCAGCAGTTCATCGCCCCAGCCAAGAACAGACCCTCGCGAGGCTGTTCTTCCTTGTATTGCTCATCATCATCAGCCCAAGAGGCAATCCACCACTCCACACACTAGAGTAGGGTATTACACCACAACGGTGGACCGAACCAGTATAAACCCTGTGTCTCTTGTGTTGTTCTTTCCATAGCTTAGATCGTAGCGAGGTGGAGGGGTGCAGGTAGGTAGAAGGCGAAATCTCCGCGCGCACCCCAGTGTTTGAACCTCAAGGGTCTACCGGAACCCGAAATCCGACAGTAGAATATGTAGGAGCCAATATGGGCATCTAGGTTCCGCTATTGGTTATTGATCGGAGAGGTGTCTCAGTCATGTCTACATAGTTCTCGAACCCGTAGGGTCCGCACGCTTAACATTCGTTGACGATATAATGTTATATGAGCTATGTGATTTGGTGACCGAATGTTGTTCAGAGTCCCGGATGAGATCACGGACATGACGAGGAGTCTCGAAATGGTCGATAGGTAAATATTGATATATAGGAAGATGGTATTCGGACACCAGAAGGGTTTCGGGATGCACCGGGTAGCCATCGGGTCACCGGAAGGGGTTCCGGACACCTCCGGTAGGTGTTATGGGATTAATGGGCCAAGGGAGGGACATACCAGCCCACAGGGGGTTGGTTCTCCCCTCTCCCTAGCCGGTCAGCCCTAGGGAGAGAAAGGGGGGAGGGCTAGCCCCTCCTTCCTTTCCCACTCATGGGAGAAAGGAAAAGGGGGGCGCCACCCTCCCTTGCCTTTTCCCCGCACCTATATAAGGCAAGGGGCGCGGCATGGGAGAGACCCCAAGTAGGATTCCTCCTACTTGGGCGCCCCCCTTGGCTGCTTCTCCATCCCTCCCACCTATATATATATATGTGGGGGGGGGCCTAGCACACAATAGACAATTTCCTAGCCGTGTGCGGCACCACTGTCCCCCCATTTACTCCCTCGGTCATATTTTCGTAGTGCTTAGGCGATGCCCTACAGAGATTGCATCATCATCAGCATCACCATGCCGTCCTACTGCCGGAACTCATCTACTACCTCGCCATCTTGCTGGATCAAGAAGGTGGAGGACGTCACCGAGCTGAACGTGTGCAGAACGCGGAGGTGCCGTGCATTCGGTACTTGATCGGTTGGAGCGCAAAGAAGTTCAACTACATCAACCGCGTTGTTAAACTCTTCCACTTATGGTCTACGAGGGTACGTAGACAAACTTCCCCCCTCCTTATGCATCCCCATGGATAGATCTTGCGTGTGCGTAGATTTTTTTTGTTTTCGATGCAACATTCGCTAATAGTTGCATCCGAGTCAGGTCTATGCGTAGATGATGTGCACGAATAGAACACAAAGAGTTGTGTGAGGTGATAGTCATACTGCTTATCACCAATGTCTTATTTTGATTCGGCGTTATTGTGAGATGAAGCGGCCCAGACCAACCTTACATGTCCACGCACATGAGACCGGTTCCACCGACTGACATGCAACTAGTTTTGCATAAAAGGTGGTTGTCGGATGTCTGTTTCTCCTTTTAGTTGAATCAAATTTGACTATGGACGGTCCTTGAATAATGTTAAAACAACAAACTTGATGAATCACCATTGTGGTTTTCGCGTAGTTAAGAACGGTTCTTGCTAGAAGCCCATAGCAGCCACGTAAAACTTGCAACAACAAGGTAGAGAACGTCTAACTTATTTTTGCAGGGCATGTTGTGATGTGATATATGTTGATGTATGAGATGATCATGTTTAGTAATATCGACAACCGACAGGAGCCTTAGGGTTGTCTCTTTATTGTATGAAGTGCAAGCACCGTGTAATTGCTTTACTTTATCACTATGCGTTAGTGATAGTTGTAAAAGCAATAGTTTGCGTGACTACCTCGACGCAATGATGCAATGATGGAGAATAAGGTGTCAAGCCGGTGAAGATGGAGATCATGAAGATGCTTTGGAGATGGAGATCAAAAGCACAAGATGATGGTGGTTGATGTCTACTACACAACTTGTTCTTGTAGACTCGTGTTGGGCCTCCAAGCACTGAGTTTTGTAGGACAGTAGCAAATTTCCCTCAAGTGGATGACCTAAGGTTTATAAATCTATGGGAGGCATAGGATGAAGATGGTCTCTCTCAAACAACCCTGCAATAGAATACAAGAAATCTCTTATGTCCCCAACACACCCAATATAATGGAAAATTGTATAGGTGCACTAGTTCGGTGAAGAGATGGTGATAAAAGTGTAATATGGATGGTAGAAATATATTCTTATAATCTGAATAAATAAAAACAGCAAGGTAACAAATAGAAAACGGGCACAAAAACGGTATTGCAATGCTTGAAAATGAAGCCTAGGGTCCGTACTTTCGCTAGTGCAATCTGTCAACAATGCTAATATAACTGGATCACATAACCTTCCCTCAACGTGTAACGAAGAATCACTCCAAAGTTCTTATCTAGCGGAGAACGTAAGAAGAAATCATTTGTAGGGTACGAAACCACCTCGAAGCTATTCTTTCCGATCGATCTATCCAAGAGTTCGTACTAAAATAACACCAAATAATTTCAGATTCATAATACTCAATCCAACACAAAGAACCTCAAAGAGTGCCCCAAGATTTCTACCAGAGAAACAAAGACAAGAACATGCATCAACCCCTATGCGTAGATTAGCCCAATGTCACCTCGGGAATCCGCGAGTTGAGTGCCAAAACATATATCAAGTGAATCAAAATAATACCCCATTGTCACCATGAGTATTCATTTGCAATACATACATCAAGTGTTCTCAAATCCATAAAAGTATTCAATCCGACAAGAGTGAAATCTCAAAGGGAAAAGTCAATTCATCACAACAAGATAGAGAGGGGAAAACACCATATGATCCAACTATATTAACAAAGCCTGTGATACATCAAGATTGTGCCATATCAAGAACACGAGAGAGAGAGAGAGAGAGAGAGAGAGAGAGAGAGAGAGAGAGATTAAACACATAGCTACTGGTACAAACCCTCAGCCCCGAGTGTGGACTACTCCCCCCTCATCGTGGTGGCGACTGGGATGATGAACATGGCCACTGGTGATGATTTCCCCCTCCGGCGGAGTGCCAGAATGGGGTCTAGATTGGTTTCTCGTGGCTACAGAGCCTTGCGATGGCGAAACTTCTGATCTAGGGTTACCCTGAGGGTTTTGGGAATATTTGGTGATTTATAGGGCAAAGAGGGGGTGCGGGAGGCCACCGAGGTGGGCACAACCACCTGTGCACGCCCTGGTGGGTTGTGCCCCCCTCAGGGCACCCCCCGGGTGATGCTCTGGCCCACTGGATGTCTTCTGGTCCATAAAAAATCCACAAAAAGTTTCGTGGTGTTTGGACTCTGTTTGACATTGATTTCCTGTGATGTAAAAAACAAGCAAAAAAACAACAATTGGCACTGGGCACTGGGTCAATAGGTTAGTCCCAAAAAATGATATAAAGTTGCTATAAAATGATTTTAAAACATCCAAGAATGATAATAAAATAATATGAATACGTCATAAATTATAGATACGTCGAAGACGTATCAGCATCCCCAAGCTTAATTCCTACTCGTCCTCGAGTAGGTAAATGATAAAAGAAATAATTTCTGAAGTGTGAATGCTAGCAAAGTGCACAAGTTTGATTAATGAAAATTTCAATCACTTTTCCTAGCATCATAACATCAATTATTTCTTATAAAACTTTTCATGTTAAAGTAACAACCAATTCACATGTTAAGGTCCAAACAATGAGTTCTCTTAAAACTCAACAACCTATGTTCTCAGTCACCAAGCAATTGCAATTCAACTTATTCAACAGAGTCTATGTAAGAGCTCGACATACTCAACCATCATATAGTCTTCCATGGTTGCTAACACTCACCGCATACACATGAGCAAAACGTTTCAACCGGACACATAGAAAGATAGGGGCTTATAATTTCGCCTCCCAACGTATTCACCTCAAGGGTGATGTCAACAATAATAACTCATGCTACCCATATCCAACTGGATATATGTGCCTAGATCTTTCCTCACCACATGATGCTTTCCAAAAGAGAAAAATAAAAAGGAATAGAGAGAAAAACTTTGACTCTTGCATGAAAGTAAATACATAAAAGTAAAAGATAGGCCCTTCGCAGAGGGAAGTAGAGGTTGCCATGCGCTTATCTGTCTGTATGCTCAACCCCTTAGTGCAAAAGAACATCACGTTATATTGCCCCTTATGATAGCAACCTTTATTATGCAGTCTGTTGCTTTTATTCCTTGCCATCACAATTTCATACAACCCTCAATTTTCTCTTACACTAAATGATCTAACACTTTTAGAAGCAATTTTTATTGACTTATTGCACCGATGATAACTTACTTGAAGGATATTGGTCAATCCTTAGGTAGGTATGGTGGACGCTTGAAAATAAGATTTGGGTTTTAAGGGTTTTTAGATGCAAAAGTAGTATCTCTACTTGGTGCGGAATTTTTGGCCAGCGCGGGAGTTTTCCAGGCACGTACCAAACTGGCTCTACGTTTACGATGCCAAGCACATCACAAACAGTTCATGATTATAAACCATGTATGATAGGTAGACAATCACACACGTTTAGTTTTCCCGCACCGTATGTGATAGTGCCTGACATCACACACGCTTTGCAAACGGCAATTGTGTGCATTGTTACACACGTTTCCTCTCCGTGAACCATGTCGGATTATGATGTATATAGCACACGCCATGCTTTATTGACCGTGTGCGCCATAATGACCTACACATCGTAATTTCACCCTAATTTAAATGTTGCTATTTAAAAATATACCTAATTTGAACTTGAAAGTAGGCTATAGCTTTATTCATATCCATCAGGTTCAAACAACCAATGCATTATTTGATGCACATGTACATTTGTTTAAGAATTACATAAGCACCAAATAAAGAATGATGAACCAGGGTTCTATACTTGTACTATTACAGATGGTAAAGAAAGAGGCGACAAACATTCTGGTTGTTGAACAAGGTGAAGCGGAATGGCCCTATTGTGCTCTCCTAGATGCAGAAGGCACGCCCAACTCTAGTCCAACCCCTTGTGATGGCCGGCCGCCAATCATGTTGTTTTAGAGGTAATCTTGAGTAAACTGCTTCAGGATCCACTGCAAAGGAAAAAAGATTTAGACATTTTCATCTAACACAACTCATTACGGGCAGTAAAAAGAAGGCTACAGGGTTCTTACTTACCATCCTGCAGTTCACGATTGTCTTGCATAAAGTGTAAACAAATAGTTCTATTAACATCTTTTGACCCATTTTAATAACAATCTTTATCAGTTTCCTCACTTGATGCTGGTTCACGAATATCTCATTGCCCCATACGCAGAAAGGGTCGAAGTTTGGATCTTTGGCAATGACATATGTACCTAAAAGCACCAAGTTAATATTAGAAGCTAAACAGCAATTGCAAAATGATGTAGTACAACACTCCCTCCATCCCATTATATAAGATTTTACTACATCAACCAAATATATCCATGGTAGACATCATAATCTACAAATGATAGCTTCAGTGTGCATGCTTAAGAACTCAAGTTAAGCAATACAAGAAGTGGAAAGGTGTGTTAACTGCATCAGGCACATTTAAAAACAAGCAAATAGTCATTCAAACTGGTATTGTGCAGGTCTAAAGTACAGTAGTTATTGTTAAAAAATGAAAAGGCATGTTAACTGCAACATCCTTAATAGCAAGCAAATATCGTAATTCATAGTGGTACTGCTAAAACTGTTATTGATGAAATTGAACTACACGGCAAATAGTTGCACATACGGAGCATCACATTGTGAAGAACTGAAATAAACAAGGCATAAGTCCATCTCTAGCAGATCCATTAAAAGTTAACACACTAAAACCCTTAGTGTGTGTGCTTGTGTGTGTGTGTGTGTGTGTGTGTGATTGTGCGTGTATACACCCCAACAATTTTTTGCCGTTTCTGGTCGATCCCCTAAACTTAACGTTGTAAACTGCAATTTGATCAAGTTCAAAGCAGGTTCAATCGAAAGTAGCATGCATTCAAACCTAAACATAGATAGTTTTGCATAACTGAACATAAAACATAAATTTAAACTAAGCTAAACTACTTTCGGTCGAAGTGGAGGTCCAGCCAATCCTTCCTCGTCAGGTATGTTGTGCCGCGAGCCGGGTCCGGGCCGGCGCCGTCGTCGGGGTTGTTGGGGAAGACATTCCTCCACTCATCGACGTCAGTCTCCTCGTCCTCGCCGCCCACCTCGATGCCCTCCGCACTGCCATCCTTGCCGCCTTCAACCTCGTCATCGAAGGATAGCACGATAACCTCACCGCCCTTCGCACCGACAAAGATCACCCCTCCGCCTCCATGAGCTCCGGGTGCTGCCGACGGAGCTCTTGCATGTAGGTCTCGTCAGCGGCCTTGGCCTCGAGGCGCTCCCACACCTAGCGGTCCTCCCGCACCATAGCCGATCTCCCCACCCCTAGCTCTGGCAGAACGAGGTCGGCCGAACATGTGCCGAAGGGGAAATTGAGCCTATCTGCCACGCCGTGGTAGCGGACCTGCCAGCGGTTGTACTCCTTGGCCGCGAGCTCAGTTGTGTGGAAGCTACCGAGCCACCGGCGGGTGTGGGTCTCCCAATTCATAATCTCGGCGACCCACGTCCCCCACCGCCGCTGCCGGACCCCGAGGTAGGACGAGGAAGTCCTCGAACCGGCGTATGGGTGCGGCGGTGGGAGGATCGGGCGATCAATGACGATGATGACGAGGACACCTCGGCGGCCACCTCGCCGACATCAGGCGAGGAGGCCGCGATAAACCTCTTTTTGGCCATTGGCTCCTTAAGCTCCCCGGCACACAGATAGAGGTTGTGGATGGAGGCGGCGGCGGTAACCTACCAATGGTTTCGAGCGAGGGTGGGGTGGTGTGTGTCTGTGTGAGCGGAGGTTTTGGGGAGTGTGTGGTGTGTGTGGAGGGGGGGCAAGGTGGTGTGTGAGGAAATACTGCGACAACTAAAAATTTTACTAGGCAGGAGTAACAAGGAGGGGCTACTGAAAATTTGGATCAAGAGCATGCAGATATTTTTGAGATTGCGAGGGATGCAAAGGCAGGAGTCAAATGCGGGGCAAATGAAAATTTGAATCAAGGGCGAGCAGATATTTTTGAGATTGCGAGGGATGCAGAGGCGGGAGTAAAATGCCGGGGCAACTGAAAATTTGAATCAAGGGCAAGAAGATATTTTTGAGATTGTGAGGGATGCAGAGGCGGGAGTAAAATGCCGGGGCTACTGAAAATTTGAATCAAGGGAATGAAGCAGAGCGGGAGTAACAAACATCACACATGGTCCGCATATACTAATTGTCTGCTATCAAACATTAAAACCTTCCAGGTGGTCGATACTTTCGAGATTACGAGGTGGTAGATATTTTCGAGACCGGGAGGCAATCCTCGTGGAGCCCAATCTACTGTGCTGATGTGAGGGACTACAGGGCACGGGCATGGCACATGGGTAGTCTGACCGAACCGTTTCTATTGCGTACCCAATCACAGACGGTTTCTACATCCAACTCGTGTGCTGTTTATAAATTTGGCAAAAAGAATAACGCGGGAGAGGGTCAGAACATGAACACACTTGCATGTGGACCAAATATATGTATGAAAAGGGTGGTTTGATGTTCGAATACCCAATGCACAACTTTGATGTGGCACCTGTCGCACAAAAGCACAATATTGCTAGTCAGCCACCCCCTACGAACCCCACTTCGTGTCGGCGGTAAGGGAATCCTAGCTATGAATGCATGCCCCCAAATAGCTAGGTCTGAAATCTCACCCTACCGTAACACAAAACCTATAGGAGTCCATCATATATATATGGTCAAACTTCCCCTTTCACTTCCCGACAAAGGTGGACTATGTGCCGACCCACAAATTTGTGCTTGTGGCACGAGATGGGTGAGACCACATACGAACCACATGCGGGTGGCCCTACTATATGTATGAAAAGGGTAAGGTGTGTGATCTTTAACTACCATTCACAACTTTGATGTGGCACGTGTGCCTCGCAATTTAACCGGACTTCCCTGACCCCACGGAGGTTGCAGGTAGCGCGAAGTAGCCCGCCCCAACACACACATTGGGGGAGGGCATCTCACCAAGACATACTATAACACGGACCAAGCAGAATCCAACTTGGTCGTACAACCACTCCCCGCTCGTTGTTGGTCAAAGTGATGGACGTCCACACGTCCCCGAAAAATGGGTAGCTTGTCGCCGATAACCTCGCGAGGGAGTACTGTATGAAGACAAACCCACTCTGTGCATGTGGCCCAAGTATGTATATGGAAGTGGCGTGTGTGATGTTTGCATACCCAATGCACAAATTTGATGTGGCACCATGCTTTGGAACCATAAAATCCCCACACCGAGCTAGGGTTCATGACGCGTAGCATGCGCTCAAACTTAATTAGGCTTGGAATGGGTCGACCTACTATACGGTAACTTGAAGCAAAGAAGAAGAATCCACCCTGGTAACCTTTCTCATCGTTGGTTGAAATGATGGACGTCCACGCGGGCCCACGAATATATATAGGCTTGCTGCCCATAACCAAGCGAGTGAGAGTGTGTCCAAAGACAACCATTATTGCATGCGTGTGGCCCGAACATATTTATGGAGGTGTGTGATGCATGCATATGTGTTGAATACCCGACCCAATGCACAACATTGATGTGGTGCATGCATTGAAAATCGCAGAGGTCCCCACACAGAGCAAGAGGTCATTCATGAGATGTTGTGTGCTCGCCCCCTTCGATTCAGCGGGATGGATTCATGTGTACAGATGCTCTATTATATATATATATATGTAATCTCACATCATGATCTATATCAAGACAAAATAAAAACTTAATCCCCTCCTAAGTCAAATTAGTTAACCTCTCTTGCGCTATCGGTGAAAGTGATGGACCAAGCTGGTCACCCCCCTCGACACGTACTATATATACACCTAGTAACACAACCCTAAAAGAATTAATCCTCCTTGTTCGTAAAACATACCTCTCTCTCACTGGGTCAAAGTGATGGACGACGAACTCATGGGCCCAACACAGAAGCGAAGCATACATCGCACGCGAGTGATCATCCTATATAAGACTAGGTACCACTGTCTGCATGTGTCCCAAAGAGCTGTTTGTGTGATGTTTGAATACGCAATGCACAACTTTGATGTGGCACCACGTATATAGAAAACCAAAAAGTCCCCATAGAGCGCGTGAGGTTCATGATGCGCGGTATGTGCTATATGCACGCCCCCATTCGACGCGTGGTATATATATATATATATATATATATATATATATATATATATATATATATATATATATATATATATATATATATATATATATATATATATATATATGTACTTCTACTGTATAGCACAAACAAGAAAAGAATCATTCCTTGATGATCAAATTAACCTCTCTCTCATTGGGTCAAAGTGATGGAGTACAACCTCGCATGCCCATGGATGGAAGTGCCACACGCGAGTGAGTTCCTATATATAGGGCAATCACCACCTGCATGGTATTGCGTGATGTTTGAATACGAATATAATGTACAACTTTGATGTGGCACCTGCCTCGGGAACCAGAAAGTCCCCACATGGAGCGAGGTTATAACACGGATATATATAGAGTATTCATGTTGCCCCTCTTTGACATGTACATACTCCTATACCATGCATATATGTAACACAAACCAAAAAAGAACCATCCTTGTTGGTCAAATTAACCTCTCTCTCGTTGTACGTTGAACTGGTCGACGACGACCTCGTGGTCCCACAGAGAGAGGCACACGCGAGTGATGTCATAGGAAAAAACCACTGCGTGCATGCGCCCGTGTGTTATCTAATGTTTGTATACCCAATGCACAACATTGATGTGGCACATGCTTCGCTAACCGGAAACGCACTGCATCACTACGCGTGTAGCCACCTCACTTCAAGCCAGTGGGAGTGTGTACGCACGTGCTCGAACTTTGATATGGAATCCCATCATGATCCACACCACACACATGCCAAGATGAATCCACCTTTTGGTAAAATGCCTCTTATTGTCAGTGGAAACTGAAAAAACTTTGCGTGCTAACGAATGGGCACATCGCTGATAACCGCACGAGGGAGAGTGTCCGAGAGGACCACCAATGCATGCATGTGGCCCGAAAATTATGTATGAAAGGGCTGCGTAATGCTTTAAATAACCAATTCACGACTTTGATGTGGCATATATGACTCACAAAATGATCAATAATCCCACACAGAGGTTCA
>NC_041388.1:493780552-493845787 GCF_002162155.2 Triticum dicoccoides | reverse complement strand
CGCACCACCACAACCACTCTAAGGCATGTCAAACTTTTTCTGCAGTGAACATGTGACCAAAGGCGGAGTGTCATGTGAAAATAAAAAACAGACATCATTCGACCATTTTTATACATTGATTGATTTCCTAGGAATTTAATGTGCAAAAATCAAATCTGAGCTACATGTGCACCAAAATGGGTTGCAAAATCATATGTGTCCCTGGGTGCATGTTTCCCTGTGCAAGAGATTTCAAAATATTGAGAATATATATTTTTAAAATTTAGTAAATCCAAAAATTAGTTGAAATTCATGAAACTTATCGTGGTGTCATATATGGACACTAGTAGACTGTGATATTGTATTTTTTCATCAATGAGACCCATTTTGATATAATCTTCTTACAAACAGGAGATTATTAAAAACTGGCAACCAATATCTCATACGGATTATTTATTCGGACCATGTGCATTAAACTATGCCATGCTTCAGTTAAGGAGTAAAGCGGCAGAATGAATCATCAATAAACCAAAATATATATGTGCTGCCACATGCCCCGTGTGCCATGCGAGCAGGCGTGAGTTGACGGGACGCATGCGAGCAGTCTGCCGTGCAGGCATACCGGGAGGCGTGCATTCAGGTGTGCGTGTTGATGGGAGGTGTGCAAGTAGCTGTGTGAAATGATGGTAGGAATGGCAGAAGTCCGTCGCGCAGGCTCACCGGGAGGCGAGACAACTTTTGACCACAGCCTGCCTTGCTCCCCCTGGTCCGTATTAATTGCGCGTCCGATCCGCCGACCATAATAGGCGGCCGCACCCCCGGTCCATAGCGGTGACCAACGTCTGGACTCTGGAGTGTATGAGGATGCCACAGAAGCGCACCATTGGAGGGAGTGGCAACGCCGGGGCTGGTGAAGCACCCACGCAACGCGTGAAGCTGGGCACAGAGGTTGTCGTTGCCGCCGACGAGGTCCGTGCGGGCAGCAGCACGATCTTCACTTGGTCGGTGCCGTCATGCCCCCGCAGCCAGAGCCGGAGGTCAACACCAACTCTGGCAACGACTGCGACTCCGACGGAAAACCGGTTAGTCATCTATATACCCATTTGTGCGGCAAACATATCATGTGTTTTCTCTGGTTACTCCCCCTCTATGATTTTTCTGGAATACAAATCCTATGTTTATGTTCTCTTAGTCCATGAAATCAGAGTAAGTAAGATTCATTAGATGCACGTAGTGTATTGATTGTTTGAATGTTATCCGTATAGAGTTAGTGATTAATTGTTTGTTCTATACAAATGATTTTTGCTAATAATCTGACTAGGGTTAGCTTGCGTGCTAATAATTCGTGGCTAGATCTTGAGAATTGATTTTGAATGTCCTACATATATGTGTGTGCCTTTTTTCTTCCAGATCTTGACAATTGATTTTGAATGTCCTACATGTATGTTTATGCCATTTTTTTCTTTCAGATTGGTATGTACACAGATGAGGCTCCGGCCAGCACCGCTGCCGGATGTAGATCTTGTACCTGGCTGCGCGGCCAGAAGCGACCATGCCCCCTGGACCTAAGGAACCAGTAGAATCTCCGACGGACCGCATCAGCGATCTCCCGGATGACATCCTTGGGGAGATCATATCCCTTCTCCCCACCAAGGATGGCTGCCGCACACAAGTCCTCGCATCTCGGTGGTGCACTCTGTGGCGCGCCACGACTCTTAATCTCGACTGTCGTCACCTATCCATCGATGATGATTCTGAACTCCCCGGAGCCATCATCTCCTCCCACCAGGGCTCCGTTTAACGCATATGCATCCTCGGCATGCTACCTACTGGACATACCCAGCACGGTGGCCGCCTGGCTAACATCCCATCAATTCGATAAACTCTAGCAGCTTGAGTTCTACCATGACTATGTATGTAACATACCACGAACCGATGTATCTGCGCCCTCACCACCGATGTCCATCTCGTGGTTTTCCTCCTTTCTCCACACCACTACCTTCGCCCAGTTCCATCTAGCAGACAATCTGGTACAAATGCTTCGACTCCCACTGCTAAAAAAACTTGAGCTTGTGGTGGTTGATCTGTCAGAGGCCGCACTGCACAACATCATCCACTCCAGCTGCCCTGCCCTGGAGTGCTTGCTGCTTGTTTTTGGAATGGAAATTCGTCTCCATTGTCTCAGAATAAAGTCACCCCACCTTGTAAGCATGGGAATTTGTTTTTTTGACATGATCTCATCATCGAAGATGCCCCTTCACTTCAAAGGTTGCTCCTTGATTCTGTTATAGTAACTTCACAAATGACTGTAGTCTACGCGCCTAAACTGGAGACCTTGGGTGCAATTCGTGATCCTTTTAGATGGTTCAAGATGGTGTTTGGCTCCACACCTATTGAGGTACTGTATATTATTCATGTAAACTTTTCTAATCTACTTTTTTCATTTGTGCGCATAAGTATCATCTTGGAGTACACTTTTGGTACTAATATTATGTTCTATGCTCAATGAAGAGCTTCTCCATCCTATCAGTGCTGGTGGATTATGTCAAGACCTTACATATCTTTATGTGGTGTTTTGATCTGAACATAATTATTGGCTTGCTGCAATGCTTTCCATGTTTGGAGAATTTGTATATAAAGGTGATGATTTCACGCACATTGAAAGCCCATATATATGTACTATAATTAATCGTTCAACTATCACTCTTTCAACATAATCTTTTTTAGACATTAAGTGTTTTCAATCTTCGTCTCTATTTAGGCACTAATACATGGAGAAAAAAGTATGACCAATCGATGGTTCAAGAAGCACCGGGATTTTCTCAGATCTTATGTCATTCGTTTGAAGACAGTTATGCTGGAAGGATATGCATCCAACAATGCAAACACTAGCTTTGCCACATTCTTCATGTTGAATGCGAGGGCACTATTGTCCGTGAGGATTAAGTTTTATGACAAGAATTTTCTTACGGCTGCAAGTGTTGAACAACATAAAAAGAAGTTTCAAGTGGACCTAAAGGCTTATGATCATGCTTGACTTCTATTTACAATAGATTGTCATCATGGACCAGTAGAATTTCCGGCCCGGGATCTTTATTTTATGGATCAGACCGATCCATTTGATTGTGACTGCCAAAAACTTTGGTTGAGTTAGATGTCATTGTCCTGTTCAATCTGGATTTTGTCTAAACCTGATGAGTAATTAATCCTCGTGCTTTTGTACTGTTTGTAATCTGGAGTTAGATATTGTTTCCCTTTTTAACTCGGCTTTGACCCATATTTTCTTTCATACTGGGCCAATGGCTTGCCATTTATTTAATTAAGACATAAATATTATAAGCATTCACAACATAGGGAAAGAACCTCACTCTCGTGGAATCCTTGAGATCTTTGTTCATTAGAGATCCGCAAGTTCTTAGCCCCCACCAGCACCCACAAACTTATTTTCAGCTAGCACACCAAATGGGCTGTAATTATTAATAAGAAAAGCTGCATGGTAGCGACAGATTTGGATTTTTCATTTGGGACCCATGAGGAAAAAGCCTATCCAGGGCGGTGCCGACTCGATAGTAAACATTGAGAAACCTAGTTTTAAAATTACTGTAAATCCAAAACTCGCCTCAAAATCATGAAACTTGGCATGGTGTTATGACATAGCACCAACATGTTGTGGTAAAAAAATAGTCCAATTTGGGACAAGTTTTGCTAAAAACTTCTTACAAACCGGACTTTCTCTCAAAAAGGCTCATGGTTCCGAGAGGGACCTTGTCACCTATGTGTGCGGAATGACATACATTGTCTCTCCCCGCCTTGATTTATACAGAGGCAACATGCAACTATAGTAGTGTCGTCCTAAAAATATGAAATTATTCACGGTTCGTTTTGCCTTTTTATACATTATTTGAGTTTTCTAGGCATTTTGGAACATACTTTGGTGTGTGCAAAGATCATGTGTGTACTAGCCACATATATAATTAGATGTTCAATCTTTTTATAAAGTCAAGTACTTATAATTTATAAGTACATATGTTGTTGTTCTGTGTGCAATGATATCGCACACGGACCATACTGGGAACCCGTCGGTGATGATTTCATCAATCAGTGACAATTGTATACCACCAAGAGTTTACCCACAACACACACGACGAGGAGCAAGACCGCATCATGGAGGCGACGACCACGCCAAACAGTCAACTGTCAAGGTAAGTTTGTTGTTCCTGCTCATGTATGTATAGTGTTCTTGTCCATGGATGTGCATGACGTGCTTGTTCATCACTTTGTATTAGTAATTGGAGTAGAGAACAAGAGGTTTGTAGTGGTCAACTTCTGTTTGTTAGTTCAAGGCAAGAGATTTTTTTGGACTTTACTGCATTACCTGATCTGTAGTGGACAATTTCAGTTAGATTAGACTAGAAATCTGATTGCAAATCAGAAAACAAGGGAACAGGATATTTGTATTAGTCGATTTCAGTCAGATTCCGCTTTGTACACATGACCTGATATATATATATATATGCGTGTAAATTAGTAATTAATTTTTACAAAATTAGTCTGCTCATTTTTTTATTTTTGATCAAGTGGGCTATGAATGATTAATATAAATCTAGAATTTGTATAGAGCAGACAAGAGATTTGTTTCAATTAAAGCATGTGCTCAACTTGGTCCATGTCATGTGCTGAAGAAAGATCTGACAGTCTATGGTTTTAATTATTAGTTACTTTGGTTGTAAAAATTACAATTTATGTTCTGAATTTGTATAGTTCACACATTATGTACCTATTTTCACTTTAACTAAAATTGCAATCATTCATCTAATTTATATTACACAATATTTAATTTGTTACTGAGTGTTCCTTCATCAATTGAATCTTGCATCAGGGGATAGCAACTCCACTCCTTTTTTGGCATTTCAAAGTGTTCTTGATGATGATGAAGAAACTATGGTTACATATTCCACTCGTTATAGTTGATTGGTTGTTTATTTCCATGATATTAGTTACTATTTTTATGATCTGTTCGCAACAAGGACGAGTTCGTTTCTATCATAACTGAAGCTTAGTCCATGTGGTGAAGAAAGAAGACAGACACCTACAAGAACACCTTATTTCATTTACGATGAGAACTATGATGTACTTATGTCTCCTGGTTGTAAGAAACTAAGACTGAGAAATTATGCTGGGCTATTCCTATGTCATTTTGTAACAAAGTAAGACTGAGAAATTATGTTGGGCTGTTCCTACGTCATTCTATGAAAACTAAGGTTGAGAATCTCGTACTTGTGCTTACTTGATGTTCTGCTATGTCATTTTATGAGAATCTGAGAGCACATTTCATGTGTTGCACATGTTTGATGTCATTTTATGAGCATTTGTAAAGGTATTTAATGTTGTGTAGCTATGCAATGCATTTTTTCGAGAATTTGAGTCTTCATGTGAATGTTGTGCTATGTTATATGATTTTTTAAGGTACATGTATACGTGTTCTGATAGGACCCGATGGATATCCATTGGTTATGGATATTCATCGGGTTTGGACATGGACACAATATTTACCCGTGGGTTTTTTCATGGATGGGCAAAGAATATCCTCGTGGATTCGGATATGGATTTGATATTGTTCAACCCGAGCTGAACCCGATCCATTGCCATCCTTATGTCCGAACGTCGTAACTATACTTTATTGGATATGGTGCGTACTATGATGTCTGTTACCGATTTACCACTATCGTTTTGGGGTTATGCATTAGAGACAACCGCATTCACGTTAAATAGGGCACCATCTAAATCCGTTGAGACGACACCATATGAACTATGGTTTGGCAAGAAACCTAAGCTGTCATTTCTTAAAGTTTGGGGTTGCGACACTTATGTCAAAAGGCTTCAGCCTGATAAGCTCGAACCCAAATCGGAGAAGTGCGTCTTCATAGGATACCCTAAGGAAACACTTGGGTACACCTTCTACCACAGATCCAAAGGCAAGATCTTTATCACCAAGAATGGAACATTTCTAGAGAAGGAGTTTCTCTCGATAGAAGTGAGTGGGAGGATAGTAGAACTTGATGAGGTAATTGTACCTTCTCTCAATTTGGAAAGTAGCACATTAGAGAAATCTGTTCCCGTGATGCCTACACCAACTAGGGAAGAAGCTAATGATGACGATCATGAAACTTTATATCAAGTTACTACTGGACCTCCTAGGTCGAACAGAGCATGTTCCGCACTAGAGTGGTACGGTAATCCTGTCCTAGAAGTCATGTTACAAGACCATGACGAACCTACGAACTATGAAGAAGCTATGGTGAGCCCAGATTCCAATAAATGGCTTGAGGCCATGAAATCTGAGATAGGATCCATGTATGAGAACAAAGTGTGGACTTTGGTGGATTTGCGCGATGATCGACAAGCCATTGAGAATAAATGGATCTTCAAGAAGAAACAAACATTGATGGTAATGTCATCATCTACAAAGCTCGACTTGTCACGAAACGTTTTCTACTAGTTCAAGGGGTTGACTACGATGAGACCTTCTCACCCGTAGTGATGCTTAAGTCAGTCTGAATCATGTTTGTAATTGCCGCATTTTATAATTATGAAATTTGGCAAATGGACGTCAAAACTGCATTCCTTAATGGATTTCTTAAAGAAGAGTTTTATATGATGCAACCAGAAGATTTTGTTGGTCCTAAAGGTGCTAATGAAGTGTGCAAGCTCCAGTGATCCATCAATGGACTAGTGCAAGCATCTCAGAGTTGGAATATATGCTTTGATGAGGTGATCAAAGCATATGGTTTTATACAGACTTATGGTGAAGCCCCTATTTACAAGAAAGTGAGTGGGAGCTCTGTAGCATTTCTGATATTATATGTGGATGACATATTGTTGATTAGAAATGTTATAGAATTTCTGGATAGCATAAAAGGATACTTGAATAAGAATTTTTCAATGAAATACCTCGGTGAAGATGCTTACATATTAGGCATCAAGATCTATAGAGATATATCAAGACACTTGATAAGATTTTCAATGATTACATACCTTGACAAGATTTTGAAGGAGTTCAAAATGGATCAGTTAAAGAAGGAGTTCTAGCCTGTATTGAAAGGTGTGAAGTTGAGTAAGACTCAAAGCCCGACCATGGCAGAAGATAGAGGGAGACTAAAAGTCATTCCCTGTGCCTCGGCCATAGGTTATATAAAGTATGCCATGCTGTGTACCAGACCTATTGTGTGCCTTGCCATGAGTTTGGCAAGGGGTGCAATGGTGATCCAAGAGTAGATCACCGGACAACGGTCAAAATTGTCCTTAGGTACCTTAAAGAGGACTAAGTAAATGTTTCTCGGTTATGGATGTAATAATTCGTCGTAAAGGGTTATGTTGATGCAAGCTTTGACACCGATCCAGATGTATATAAGTTTCAACCTAGATACGTATTGAAAGTGGGAACAATTAGCTAGAGTAGCTCCATGCAGAGCATTATAGACATAGAAATTTGCAAAATACATACGGATCTGAATGTGACACGCTCGTTGACTAAACCTCTCTCATGAGCAAAACATGATCAAAACCTTAGTACACTTTGGGTGTTAATCACATGGCAATGTGAACTAGATTGTTGACTCTAGTAAACTCTTTGGGTGTTGGTCACATAGCGATGTGAACTATGGGTGTTAATAACATGGTGATGTAAACTAGATCATTGCCTCTAGGTGCAAGTGGGAGACTGATGGAAATATGCCCTAGAGGCAATAATAAAATATTTATTATTATATTTACTTATTCATGATAAAGGTTTATTATTCATGCTAGAATTGTATTGACTGGAAACTTAAATACATGCGTGAATATATAAACAAATATAGTGTCCCTAGTAAGCCTCTACTAGACTAGCTCGTTGATCAAAGATGGTTAAGGTTTCCTAACCATAGACATGTGTTGTCATTTGATTACGGGATCACATCATTAGGAGAATGATGTGATGGACAAGACCCATCCGTTAGCTTAGCATAATGATCATTCAGTTTATTGCTATTGCTTTCTTCATGTCAAATACACATTCCTCTGACTATGAGATTATGCAACTCCCGGATACCGGATGAATACCTTGTGTGCTATCAAACGTCATAATGTAACTGGGTGATCATAAAGATGCTCTACAGGTATCTTCGAAGGTGTTTGTTGAGTTGGCATAGATTGATATTAGGAATTTTCACTCCGAGTATCGAAGAGGTATCTCTCGGCCCTCTCGGTAATACACATCACAAGCTTGCAAGAAAATGACTAAGGAGTTAGTTACGGGATGATATATTACGGAACGAGTAAAGAGACTTGACGGTAACGAGATTGAACTAGGTATGAAGATACCGATGATCGAATCTCGGGCAAGTAACATACCGATGGACAAAGGGAATTACGTATCTTGTCATAAGGTTCGACCGATAAAGATCTCCATATAATATGTAGGAGCCAATATGGGCATCCAGGTTCACTATTGGTTATTGACCGGAGAGGTGTCTCGTTCATGTCTACATAGTTCTCGAACCCGTAGGGTCCGCACGCTTAACGTTCGTTGACGATATAGTGTTATATGATTTGGTGACCAAATGTTGTTCGGGGTCCCGGATGTGATCACAGACATGACGAGGAGTCTCAGAATGGTCGATAGGTAAAGATTGATATATCGGACGACGGTATTCGAACACCGGAAGGGTTTCGGATGCACCGCGTAGCCATCGGGTCACTTTAAGGGATGGGCCAAGGGAGGACAGAGCAGCCAACAAGGGAATGGTATGCCCATATCCCTAGCCGGCCAGCCCTAGGGAAGGAAAGGGGGACGGCTAGCCCCTCCTGCCGTTTCCCTCTCATGGGAAAAAGGAAAAGGGGGGGCGCCCCCTCCCGTGCCTTTTCCTCGCACCTATATAAGGTAGGGGCGTGGCTTGGGAAAGACCCCAAGTAGGATTCCTCCTACTTGGGCGCCCCCCTTGGATGTTTATCCCTCCCTCCCACCTATATATATGGGGGAGGGGTGTAACACCCACGATGCGGCTATATCTCCCACGTGTCGGAGCACGACTTAGAGGCATAACTGCATAGTAGGCATGTCGCAAGAGGGGTAATCTTTACACAACCCATGTACTGAATAAGATAGAGGTAAAGAGTTGGCTTACAATCGCCACTTCACACAATAAATAAATATAGCATTACATCATCCAGGATACAATCAAGGTCCGACTACGGAACCAAAATAAAGACAACCCCAAATGCAATAGATCCTTGATCGCCCCAACTGGGCTCCACTACTGATCGTCTGGAAAGGAAACATAGTAACGTCCTGAATCCTCGTCAAACTCCCACTTGAGTTCAAATGCATCCCCTGTAATGGCATCATCGGCACCTGCATCTCGTTTTGGAAGTAAACTGTGAGTCACGAGGACTCAGCAATCTCACACCCTCGCGATCAAGACTACTTAAGCTTATGGGTAGGAAAAGGGAGTGAGGTGGAGCTGCAGCAAGCGCTAAGCATATATGGTGGCTAACATACGCAAATAAGAGTGAGAAGAGAAGCAAAGCAAAGGTCGTGAACTATAAGTGATCCTAGAACTAATTACGTTCAAGCATAACACGAGACCGTGTTCTCTTCCCGGACTCCGCCGAAAAGAGACCATCACGGTTACACACGATGTTGATTCATTTTAATTAAGTTAAGTGTCAGGTTTTCTACAACCGGATATTAACAAATTCCTATCTGCCCATAACCGCGGGCACGGCTTTCAAAAGTTCAAAACCCTGTAGGGGTGTCCCAACTTAGCCCATCACAAGCTCTCACGGTCAACGAAGGATATTCCTTCTCCCAGGAAGACCCGATCAGACTCAGAATCCCGGTTACAAGACATCTCGACAATGGTAAAACAAGACCAGCAAAGCCACCCGGATGTGCCGACAAATCCCGATAGGAGCTGCACATATCTTGTTCTCAAGGCACACCGGATTGTCCAAACTTCCGGTAGGCCTACCCAGAGTTGCCCCTGGTGGCCACCGGCGGCTGACAAGTTGGACCAACACTCAGAGGAGCACTGGCCCGGGGGTTTAAAATAAAGATGACCCTTGAGTCCGCGGAACCCAAGGGTAAAAGGCTTAGGTGGCAAATGCTAAAACCAAGGTTGGGCCTTGCTGGAGGAGTTTTATTCAAGGCGAACTGTCAAGGGGTTCCCATTATAACCCAACCGCGTAAGGAACGCAAAATCAAGGAACATAACACCGATATGACGGAAACTAGGGCGGCAAGAGTGGAACAAAACACCAGGCATAAGGCCGAGCCTTCCACCCTTTACCAAGTATATAGGTGCATTAAAGTAAACAAGATATAATAATGATATCCCAACAATAATCATGTTCTAACAAGGAACAAACTCCAATCTTCACCTGCAACTAGCAACGCTATAAGAGGGGCTGAGCAAAGCGGTAACATAGCCAAACAACGGTTTGCTAGGACAAGGTGGGTTAGAGGTTTAACATGGCAATATGGGAGGCATGATATAGCAAGTGGTAGGTATCGCGGCATAGGCATAGCAATAGAGCGAGCAACTAGCAAGCAAAGATAGAAGTGATTTCAAGGGTATGGTCATATTGCCTGCAAAGTTCTCCGAGTTGACGTAAGTTTGATCCTCGATAGCGTACTCAACGGGTTCCTCGATCACGAACTCATCTCCCGGCTCTACCCAAGGCAAGAACACAAGCAAAAGAAACCACAATAAACCACGATGCAATGCGCAAGCAACATGATGCAAAACATGGCATGATATGCGGGATGTAATATGCAATGCATATGCGTGCTCCGGAAGGAAAAGATTGAACCAGGCCTCAACTTGGCAAACCAAGTGCGCCGCTAGAAAGATGAGTTGATTTCGGTCGAAATCGATATAAAGATCACTGGAATCGGATGCATGGTTTGCAAATGGCAAGCAAAACAAGAATGGCACGATTCTGCGATTAACAGCACGGTGCCATCTAAAATGCAACAAGAAACTAAGCTACTGCACTCTAACATAGCAGCAAAGCACATTGCAGTGATCTACTCAAGATGCTTGACAAAAGACTGAGCTACGACTAAATCACACAAGAGCAGGTTCAAACAAGCATGACAAAAGTGCAAAAGATATCAGCTTCACAGACTTGTGAAAATACTAACATGCCAGGAATTAACATCAAGAAGCAATGTTTAGAGTAAGATATCAACATGCTACAGGAACAGAACATAGCAAACAAAGGCATGACATGAATCTACTAAAAGCATATAACAAAAGTCCCTTACTGACCATAAGTCAAAAAGGATCAGAAAATATGATGGCACCCATGTAAACATAGCAAGTTTCGTTAACAGATTCAGACATCAGAAAACTGGACATGGCAAAAACAGAGTTACGTAGGCATGTTTGCGAGCTCGATGCACTCAACACAAGGCATTGCATGACAAACTAAGCATACACCCAGCAAGAATACATCTACAAGAAGCTAACCATGGCAAGAACCATCTCATAGCATGCATGTATCAACTACAACAACCTTGGCAAAATTGATTAACATGTAAACAATCTGCCAGGAACATTTTATAGCAAAAGTAGAGCAAGATTGAGTTATGCTAGGGGACTCCATAAATGCAAACAAGGACATGGATGGATAGAGCATAACCATATGTCAAAATCATCCTTACTGAACATACTCAAAAGAGGCATGGATCACTCTGTAGCAACATGAATACATGGCCTAAAAATAACAATAGAGAAATGACTTAGTGAAATTCTAAGTCCCCGAAATCAGCAACATCACGAGAGCTACTTTGCATGCATGTGCTAGTCATCACATTTATCACAAAAATACATGGCATACACCCCTGTAAAGATGGCATGGCATAGCCCAAAACACATATAGAGCTCAAGTCCATAGTAGGCACACAATAATCATGGCAAAAATGACAAATGCTCATAATCTGTTAAGAAACATAAACTAACATTTTATAGAACTCCTGCAACAGTCATTAGGGCATCAAGATGGACTCAAACAAGCATGATGCAATGTAACAAAATGAAGAGCACATCCTAATGAACATTTTGATATATGGCACGCCCAAAACGGAGCTATGGATGCAGAGTGATGATGCAATGAATAGAGCTATAAAATATGCAGAAAATGACTTAGAAATATCTCGGGGTCAACCCTAGGTCTTGACCCGATCCATATCTGGATCTGATGCACGTGGACTTCGAGGATCACCGGAGCTCTCGCCGGAGGAGACGGGGAAGAAGGCCGGAGGTGGGGAAGACGACGGCGGCCCCGGATCCAGTCGCCGGAGCACCTGCCGGTGACGGGGGCGGCGCGGTGGCGGACGTCGAGGCAGGAGGAAGCTCAAGTTGATAGGCGAGGTCGCCTCTTTTTCCAATGATCTTGAAAGGACCCACGTATCTAGGGGCAAGCTTCCCTTTGATACCGAAGCGACGAGTACCTTTCATTGGAGAGACACGGAGGTAGACATGGTCTCCGATCTCGAAAGCCAAGTCACGATGCTTGCTATCATAGTAACTCTTCTGGCGCGATTGTGCGGCTTTGAGATTTTCACGAATGACTTTGCACATTTCTTCAGCCTCTATGATCAAGTCATTGCCAAGATGTTGGTGTTCACCAGTCTCTGACCAGTTAAGAGGAGTACGCCACTTTCTGCCATAGAGAATCTCGAATGGGGCCTTAACCAAACTTGCTTGGAAGCTGTTGTTGTGGGAGAACTCGGCATATGGAATACAATCTTCCCACTTCATACTGAAGGAAATGACACAAGCCCTGAGCATATCTTCAAGAATTTGATTTACTCGCTCGACTTGTCCACTAGGTTGAGGATGGAAGGCTATGCTGAAGCGAATGTTGGTGCCCATGGCCTTCTGGAAGGAATCCCAGAACTTAGAAGTGAAGATGCTTCCACGATCTGAAGATATAAACTATAGAATTCCGTGCAAGGAGACAATCCTGGAGGTGTATAGCTCTGCCAACTGAGCTGCTGTGATAGATTCTTTGATAGGAAGAAAATGAGCCACTTTAGTAAGCTTGTCGATGACAACAAAGATAGCATCATTGCCACGCTTGGACTTGGGAAATCTAGTCACGAAGTCCATCTCAATATGGTCAAACTTCCATTCTGTAATGGCAAGAGGTTGGAGGAGACCAGCTGGCCGTTGGTGTTTTGCTTTCACTCTTCTGCAGACATCACATTCATTCACGAACTGAGCAATCTCTCGCTTCATTCGAGTCCACCAATACGACTGCTTGAGGTCATGGTACATCTTTGTACTTCCAGGATGAATAGATAGGAGTGAATTGTGAGCCTCGTTCATAATGACTTTACGAAGGTCACCCTTAGGAACAACGATTCGATCCTCGAAGAATAGAGTATCTTTGTCATCAAGGCGATAGCACTTGTACTTGGGTTGGCTCTTGGCAATCCCAATCTTCACCTTCTTCACCATGGCATCAAGAAGTTGTGCCTCACAAATTTGATATTCCAAAGTAGGAGAGACTTGGAGGTTGGAAAGGAATCCTTGAGGAACAACTTGGAGATTAAGTTTGCGAAAAGCTTCACAAAGATCCGGTTGGAAGGGCTTGAGAATTAAACTGTTGCAGTAAGCCTTCCTGCTCAAAGCGTCAGCAATGACATTGGCCTTGCCTGGAGTATATTCAATACTCGAATTATACTCTTGAATCATCTCGACCCAACGAGTCTGCCTGAGGTTGAGGTTGGGGCCGAGTGAAGATGTACTTGAGGCTCTTATGATCAGTGAAGATGTCCACTTTCCTTCCCAACAAGAGATGTCTCCATGTTAAAATAGCATGGACAACTGCCGCGAACTCGAGGTCATGAGTGGGGTAGTTCTTTTTGTTGGGCTTCAACTGGCGAGAGGTATAGGCCACAAATTTCTTCTCTTGCATCAACACAGCACCGAGACCTTGCAGGGAAGCATCACAGAAAACCTCGAATGGTTTGGATTCATCGGGAGGAGTCAGAACTGGAGCTGTGACTAACTTCTCTTTGAGGGTGTTGAAAGCGATATCACATTCAGGCGTCTAGACATACTTCACATGCTTCTGGAGGAGGTTGGAAAGAGGCTTCACGATCTTAGAGAAATTCTCAACGAATCTTCGACAATAGCTTGCGAGCCCAAGGAAGCTGCGGAGTTGCTTCACATTCTGAGGTGGTTCCCAATTCACAATTGCAGACACCTTCTCAGGATTAACAGTTATGCCCTTGGCGGAGATGATATGCCCAAGGTAGAGAACCTCATCGAGCCAAAACTTGCACTTTGAAAACTTCGCATAGAACTGATGTTCTCTGAGTTTGTCCAGCACCAATCTCAAATGCTTGGCATGATCCTCCTTGTTCTTGGAAAAGACCAAAATTTCATCGAGATAGACCAAGACGAAATCATTTGTGTAAGGGTTGAAGATGAAGTTCATCATGCGAGAGAATGTTGGAGGAGCGTTTACAAGGCTGAAAGACATGACCGTGTATTCATATGAACCATAGCTTGTTCTGAATGCTGTCTTGGGGATATCTTGTTCACGAATGCGAATCTGATGATAGCCATACGAAGGTCAAGCTTGGAGAATACTTGAGCACCCTTGAGTTGTTCGAAAAGCTCATTGATGTTGGGAAGTGGGTACTTGTTCTTTATGGTCTTCTTGTTCAATGGACAGTAGTCGACACAAAGTCGGCCCGTGCCATCTTTCTTCTTGACAAAAAGAACACCACAACCCCAAGGAGAAGAACTTGATCAGATCAGACCCATACACTCTTGTATACCGAGTTGTTTCTTTAGCTTCTTCAACTCTTCTGGTCCAAGCTTGTAAGGACGTTTGCAAACAGGTTCCGTGCCAGGCTCAAGATCGATGACGAATTCAACTGGACGGTGAGGAGGCATTCCTAGAAGCTCTTCTGGAAAGACGTCTTGATATTCACAAATGACTGGAATCTGAGAGATGGCGTTCGGCTCGCCCTTCTCATTGAGAGAAAACAGTCAAATGGTATCATCACGAGTGGCATAGATGTTCACATCCTCAGACGAGTGTGTCAATTGAATCTGTCTGGCAGCACAATCAAGCTAAGCCTTGTGCTTAGAAAGCCAGTCCATGCCGAGAATTAGATCAATATTCGAGTCACCAAGAACAATAGGAGAAGACAGAAACTTATAGTCACCCATCTTGATAGAAACATCTGGAACCATGTAGCTTGCATGCAAGCATTTACCCAGTGAGACAACTGCTAACGGACTAGGCAAATCTTTCAAAACCCACTCATGCTTAGATGCAAATGGTCTTGAGATGAAACTAAGTGATGCACCAGTGTCAAGAAGAACTTTTGCAGGAATATCGTTAACAGGAAGATTACCCATGATCACTTCTGAAGAGTCATCTGTCTGAGTTGCGTTCATCATGTTGACCTTTGCAAACTTGGGATTATGCTTGACCACTGCATTGCTAGCAGATATCACAGGAGGAGGAGGCGGAAGACGCCTCTGGTTGAAGCATTTGTTTGCGTAGTGACCCTTCTGCTGACACTTGTTGCACGTAACCTCTGGGAGCGGACGGTGATAAGGAGTACTTGACCTTGGAGCATGAGACTGCGGTTTGTTCTGATAGCCTGGGTTGGGTGGGTGGGAAGATCCATTGCCACCTTTACTCTTCTGCTGGTAAGGCTGACGGAACGGAGGAGGAGGATTCAACCAGTACTTTTGCTGCTTAGCTGCCACTTGAGTTGAAGAAGAAGAAGGAGTTGCATCCATGACTCTCTTCTTAGAAGCATCGCACTTGAGCTGAGCATCCTCTTGCTTTAGTGCCATGTTGTAGAACTCATCATACTGTTTCGGCTCAAAAAGCATGAGAGCTAGTTGCAGATCTTCTCTGAGGCCACCTCTGAATTGATAAATCATGCTCTTCTCATCAGGGACGTCTTGTTTGGCGAAGCGAGTGAGTCTCTGAAACATGATGTTGTATTGGTAAACAGACATACTGCCTTGCTTCAGATTGCGGAACTCCTCACGCTTACTCTCAGCAACACTTTGAGGAATGTGGTGAGCTTTGAAGTCTCGGCGGAAATCATCCCAGGTAATCACACGACCTCCTCTGGAATCTTTGTATTGTTGATACCACTCAGCAGCTTGGTCTTTGAGTTGGAATGAAGCAAACTTGACAAAGTCCTCAGGCCTGACGTTGCTACACTCAAAATGTTTGCAGATATCCACGAGCCAATCGTCAGCGTCTGTGGCCTCGACACAGTTACTGAAAGACTTCGGCTGGTTTGCGAGGAACTGGTTGAGGGTAGCAAACTGAACTTGATTGTTGCCATGGCCTTGATTTCCTTGGTTACGCTCTTGTAAGAGTTGCATAAGCATCTGCGTGTTGGCGTTGGTGGCGGCCATCACAGCTTGCCATGCCTCCGGATGTGGAGGTGGTGGCGGAGGTTCCGGATTCTGACGCGTTGGAGGAGCCATTCTGAAGAGGATGACATCCGTTAGCATCTTGAAAGACATATATTCAAGCTGAATCAAATGGATCGAAATTGCAACATATAGACTTAACATTCGAACAAGAATGAACGAATGAATTCCAAATTAAATGATCACACTTCCATAAATTGAGAAGCCACTTAGATGGAGATAGATGAATAAAACAACAAGGTACGGACATGAACAAATAATTGGTAAGGATTACCCAATCACAAACCAACTATCTGCGGAAAGAAATACTAGAGCTACATGAATTCCCACCTATGAAACTCCCGAAACTTTCTGGTTATGCAATCATGTGTTGGGGATACAGGGGAAGCATAATATCTCACCCAAAACTAGCAAATCCTACATCAGTTGTATCCATCCTTCAACACATAACCAAGAAACCTTGGGAAATCATTTACCTCAACCTTCGAAAAGCATCCGTTATACGAGTTATGGAAATACTCTCGAACTCCCGCCCCAGTACTGGGTGGCGTCGAGGTTATCTCACCAACAACTGCATAAAGGAGATTTTCAATGTCGGCGAACTCAGGTATTCCAGAACCGCAACGATAAAATTGTGACGACAACACCTCGGAGCTCAACTCCCTGGGACACTACCACAACCCCTAAATGTCAGGAGGCACCAAGAACAATGTTCTCTTCACAAAACCATCGGAATGATTCCAAGATACCCGCGTGATCCTAAATTTTTTTAGTGAAATTTGAGAAGAGAAGAGTCAAAACTCTAGGTCGGGAAGCCTCACCAGAGCGACGAAGGGACTGAGGAGTAAAAAGAATCCTACTCTCCGATATATATAATCCTAAAAGACTCAAAAAAAATTCTAGACTCAACAACGCCAGCGATTCGATCAAGCAGGGGGCTCCTAAGTCGGGGAAGGCTCTGATTACCAACTTGTAACACCCACAATGCGGCTATGTCTCCCACGTGTAGGAGCACGACTTAGAGGCATAACCGCATAGTAGGCATGTCGCAAGAGGGGTAATCTTTACACAACCCATGTACTAAATAAGATAGAGGTAAAGAGTTGGCTTACAATTGCCACTTCACACAATACATAAATATAGCATTACATCATCCAGGATACAATCAAGGTCCGACTATGGAACCAAAATAAAGACAACCCCAAATGCGATAGGTCCTTGATCGCCCCAACTGGGCTCCACTACTGATCGTATGGAAAGGAAACATAGTAACATCCTGAATCCTCGTCGAACTCCCAGTTGAGTTCAGCCGCATCCCCTGTAATGGCATCATCGGCACCTGCATCTCGTTTTGGAAGTAAACTGTGAGTCACGAGGACTCAGCAATCTCACACCCTCGCGATCAAGACTATTTAAGCTTATGGGTAGGAAAAGGGAGTGAGGTGGAGCTGCAGCAAGCGCTAAGCATATATGGTGGCTAACATACGCAAATAAGAGCGAGAAGAGAAGCAAAGCAACGGTCGTGAACTAGAAGTGATCCTAGAACTACTTACGTTCAAGCATAACACGAGACCATGTTCTCTTCCCGGACTCCACCGAAAAAAGACCATCACGGTTACAACGTTGTTGATTCATTTTAATTAAGTTAAGTGTCAGATTTTCTACAACCGGATATTAACAAATTCCTATCTGCCCATAACCGCGAGCACGTCTTTTGAAAGTTCAAAACCCTGCAGGGGAGTCCCAACTTAGCCCATCACAAGCTCTCACGGTCAACGAAGGATATTCCTTCTCCCAGGAAGACCCAATCAAACTCGGAATCCCGGTTACAAGACATCTCGACAATGGTAAAACAAGACTAGCAAAGCCACCCGGATGTGTCGACAAATCCCGATAGGAGCTTCACATATCTCGTTCTCAGGGCACACTGGATTGTCCAAACTTCCGGTAGGCCAACCCAGAGTTGCCCCTGGTGGCCACCGGCGGCTGACAAGTTGGACCAACACTCAGAGGAGCACTGGCCTGGGGGTTTAAAACAAAGATGACCCTTGAGTCCATGGAACCCAAGGGAAAAAGGCTTAGGTGGCAAATGGTAAAACCAAGGTTGGGCCTTGCTAGAGGAGTTTTATTCAAGGTGAAATGTCAAGGGGTTCCCTTTATAACCCAACCGCGTAAGGAACGCAAAATCAAGGAACATAACACCGATATGACGGAAACTAGGGCGGCAAGAGTGGAACAAAACACCAGGCATAAGGCCGAGCCTTCCACCCTTTACCAAGTATATAGGTGCATTAAAGTAAACAAGATATAATAATGATATCCCAACAATAATCATGTTCCAACAAGGAACAAACTCCAATCTTCACCTGCAACTAGCAACGCTATAAGAGGGGCTGAGCAAAGCGATAACATAGCCAAACAACGGTTTGCTAGGACAAGGTGGGTTAGAGGTTTGACATGGCAATATGGGAGGCATGATATAGCAAGTGGTAGGTATCGCGGCATAGGCATAGCAATAGAGCGAGCAACTAGCAAGCAAAGATAGAAGTGATTTCGAGGGTATGGTCATATTGCTTGGAAAGTTCTCCGAGTTAATGTAAGCTTGATCCTCGATAGCGTACTCAACGGGTTCCTCGATCACGAACTCGTCTCCCGGCTCTACCCAAGGCAAGAACACAAGCAAAATAAACCACAATAAACCACGGTGCAATGCGCAAGCAACATGATGCTAAACATGGCATGATATGCGGGATGTAATATGGAATGCATATGCGTGCTCTGGAAGGAAAAGATTGAACCAGGCCTCAACTTGGCAAACCAAGTGCGCCGCTAGAAAGATGAGTTGATTTCGGTCGAAACCGATATAAAGATCACCGGAATCGGTTGCACGGTTTGCAAATGGCAAGCAAAACAAGAATGGCACGATTCTGCGATTAACAGCACGGTGCCATCTAATATGCAACAAGAAACTAAGCTACTGCACTCTAACATAGAAACAAAGCACATGACAGTGATCTACTCAAGATGCTTGATAAAAGACTGAGCTACGACTAAATCACACAAGAGCAGGTTCAAACAAGCATGACAAAAGTGCAAAAGATACCAGCTTCACAGACTTAGTGAAAATACTAACATGTCAGGAATTTACATCAAGAAGCAATGTTTAGAGTAAGATATCAACATGCTACAGGAACAAAACATAGCAAACAAAGGCATGGCATGAATCTACTCAAAGCATATAACAAAAGTCCCCTACTGACCATAAGTCAAAAAGGGTCATAAAATATGATGGCACCCATGTAAACATAGCAAGTTTCGTTAATTGATTCAGACTTAGCAGAAAACTGGACATGGCAAAAATAGAGTTACGTAGGCATGTTTGCGAGCTCGATGCACTCAACACAAGGAATTGCATGACAAACTAAGCATACACCAAGCAAGAATACATCTACAAGAAGCTAACCATGGCAAGAACCATCTCATAGCATGCATGTATCAACTACAACAACCTTGGCAAAATTGATTAACATGTAAACAATCTGCCAGGAACATTTTATAGCAAAAGTAGAGCAAGATTGAGTCATGCTAGGGGACTCCATAAATGCAAACAAGGATATGGATGGATAGAGCATAACCATATGTCAAAATCATCCTTACTGAACATACTCAAAAGAGGCATGGATCACTCTGTAGCAACATGAAAACATGGCATAAAAATAACAACAGGGAAATGACTTAGTGAAATTCTAAGTCCCCGAAATCGGCAACATCACGAGAGCTACTTTGCATGCATGTGCTAGTCATCACATTTATCACAAAAATACATGGCATACACCCCTCTAAAGATGGCATGGCATAGCCCAAAACACATATAGAGCTCAAGTCCATAGTAGGCACACAATAATCATGGCAAAAATTACAAATGCTCATAATCTGTTAAGAAACAGAAACTAACATTTTATAGCACTCCTGCAACAGTCATTAGGGCATCAAGATGGACTCAAACAAGCATGATGCAATGCAATAAAATGAAGAGCACATCCTAGCGAACATTTTGATATATGGCACGCCCAAAACGGAGCTACGGATGCAGAGTTATGATGCAATGAACAGAGCAATAAAATATGCAGAAAATGACTTAGAAATATCTCGGGGTCAACCCTAGGTCTTGACCTGATCCAGATCTGGATCTGACACGCGCAGACTTCGAGGATCACCGGAGCTCTCGCCGGAGGAGACAGGGAAGAAGGCCGGAGGTGGGGAAGACAACAGCGGCCCCGGATTCAGTCGCCGGAGCACCTGCAGGCGACGAGAGCAGCGCGGTGGCGGACGTCGAGGCGGGAGGAGGCGGAGGATGGGCGCGGCGACGAAGGTCGGCGCCGGCGAGGAGCTAGGCGGCGGTGCCGCGAGGTCCCGCGGCGGAGAGCGGGCGAGCGAGGGCGGCGGTGGTCGGCGCGAGGCGACGGGGAGGAGTTGGGCTGCGGGGGCCGGGCACGGGCCAGGCGGGACGGCGGCGCGGGGGCAGCGGGTGCGCCACGTGGCAGGTGGCGATAGGCGCGGTGGCGGTGGCTGACGTGTCCGGCCGGAGCGGACGTGTCCGGCGGCGCGGAGGAGCGGGGCAAGGGTTTTGGACTGCGAATTTCAGAGGGGAGCACCTATTTATAGATAGAGGGAGCTAGGAGAGTCCAAATGATGTGCGATTTTCGGCCACGCGATCATGATCGAACGGCTGAGAGGATGGAGGGGGTTTGGATGGGTTTTGGGCCACTTTGGAGGGGTGTTGGGCTGCAAGACACACGAGGCCTTTACGGTTCCCCGGTTAACCGTTGGTGTATCAAACGGACTCCAAATGGCACGAAACTTGACAGGCGGTCTACCGGTGGTGTAACAAGGCCGCTTGGCAAATCTCGGCCCAATCCGAGAACGTTTAACACCCTCACACGAAAAGAGGCAAAAGGGGGCGCCGGAGGACGTAGGAGTGTCGGAATGCAAAACGGGCAACGGGAAAAAATGCTCGGATGCATGAGACGAACACGTATGCAAATGCGATGCACATGATGACATGATATGAGATGCATGACATGGAAAGAATGCAAAACGAAGACAAAACCCAACCACGAGGGAATATCATAACTTAGAGCCGAAAATGCAAGAGTTGGAATACAAATATGGCAAGTTACATATGGGGCGTTACAAGGGGGCGCCTAGCACACAACAGACAATTGCCTTGCCGTGTGCGGCGCCCCCGTCCACTGTTTACTCCCTCAGTCATATTTTCATAGTTCTTAGGCGAAGCCCTGCAGATATTGCATGCCCATCACTGTCACCATGCCGTCATGCTGCCGGAACTCATCTACTACCTTGCAGTCTTGCTGCATCAAGAAGGTGGAGGACGTCATCGAGCTGAACGTGTGCAGAACGCGGAGGTGCCGTGCGTTTGGTACTTGATCGGTTGGAGTGCAAAGAAGTTCGACTACATCAACCGCGTTGTTAAACGCTTCCGCTTATGGTCTATGAGGGTACATAGACACACTCTCCCCCTCGTTGTTTTCCATGCAACGTTCCCTAACACTACACACACAAGAACAAATACTTGCACCCAGCGCGGGCAAGAGGTTTGTCAATCCCCTTGCACTTGTTAATTGCAAGGATTAAATCTGGTAATAGGTGATAGATAAATTGCAAAGTAAAATAAAACAAATAAAATTGCAGCAAGGTAATTTTGGTTCTGGTAATATGATTAAAGTAGACCTAGGGGCCATAGTTTTCACTAGAGGCTTCTCTCTCATAAAAGTAGCATACAGTGGCTAGACAAATTACTATTGGACAATTGATATAAGAGCGCATAGTTATGACAATATTCATGGCATGATGATGTACATAGGCATTACATCCATGACAATTAGACTGGCTCCTGACTGCATCTACTACTATTACTCCACCAATCGATCGCTATCCACCATACATCTAAGGTATTAAGTTCATGACAAACAGAGTAACGCTTTAAGTAAGATGACATAATGTAGACAAAATAAAACCAAGCAATATGTTTGAACGCCATCGTTTTCCCCTTAGTAGCAACAATACAATATGTGCCTCGCTACCCTTTCTGTCACTGGGTGAGGACACCCCAAGATTGAACCTACTACTATGCACCACTTCTATTGAAGATCAACGAATAAACTTGGTCAAAGAAAACCCATAGATCGGAAAGCATTACGTAGCTATAAAAATCACAAATAATAAAGTTCAATAAAGACTCAATTACTTTCACTGAATATTCCAATCACAATTCATCGAATCCCAACAAACACACCACAAAAGAAGATTACATCGCACAGTACTCTGAGTAGAACATTGTATTGAAGATCAAAGAGAGAGAAGAAGCCATCTAGATAATCATTATGGACCCGTAGGTCTGTGGTCAAATACTCAGACATCATCGAAGGTGCAGCAAGATTGATGCAAAAGCCCTCCATAATCGATTTGCCCTTTGGTAGAGTGCCGGAGAAGGCCTCCAGATGGGATCACAGAAGAACAGAAGTTTGCGGGGGCGGAAAATTATTTTTGGGTGGCTCTTTGTTGGTTTTTGGTTTTATGGAAATTTATAGAAGTGGAGTTAGGTCAAACGGAGGTACGTGGGGCCCATAAGCTCAGGTGGCATTCCCCTGGGGGTACATCGTGTGAGCTTGTGGCTCTCCCATACGTCTTCCGGCCTCATCCCAAAGCTTCTAGGGCCCCTTCTGGTTCAAAAAAATCACCGTAAAGTTTCATCGTGTTTGGACTTCGTTTCGTATTGTTTTGATGTGAAACAATATAATATGAAAAGAATAGGAACTGGCACTAGGCATTGAGTTAATAGGTTAGTTTCCAAAAATGATATAAAATTGCATATAAAGTATCTAAGATTGACAATATAATAGCATGAAACAAAAAAAATTATAGATACGTTGGAGACGTATCAACATCCTTAAGATTAATTCTTGTTCGTCCTCGATTAGATAAATGATAAAAATGAATCTTTGATGTTGAATGCTAGCTAGCATGTCTATGTATCATGTTATCTTTTACGGTATAAATATTGAGAAACGATGAAGTAATTGATATTAACATAATAATATCCATGAATATAAGAACCTAATCATTAGTGTTTCAAAATATATGATGCTTAAGGAATGTTATCCCTACTCACTGAATTATGCAAGCATGGCATGGCTCCGCCTTCACCGCATTAAGATAAATCATGAGCACCCTGGTATCAAACAAGCAATTGGATCATATTTTGCATGCGCTTCAGAATTTTCAACTCAACTGAATACATGAGCGTGAGCCATGGGCATAACACTACGGGTGGCATAGAATGTGGTGGTAGGGATTCATAAGGGAAGTCAAAAGGGAAGAAAGTCTCACATCAACTTGGCGGATCAATAGGCAATGAAGAGGACTTTCAATCGATATCAATGCGAGGAGTAGGGATTGCCATGCAACATATGCACTAGAGCTATAAGTGTATGAAAGCTCAATACTAAAACTAAGTGGGTGTGCATCCAACTTGCTTTCTCATGAATTGGGTTCCGACCAAATCTTCATGAGGGTTATTCCCATAGGCCAGAGAAAATAACTTCAAAGTGGCTCCATTCTTCTGGAGCAGCTCCCATAGGCTAGATAAAAAAGAGGCAACGAGCACTTGCGTGAAGGATACTTGGGTCTGCAGGAAATGATTAGGGGAGGGGGCCACTCTAGAGTCTGGATCACCTTGAAAAGGTGGATCTGGATGAGGGCACATAGGTGATACGTCTCCAACGTATCTATAATTTTTGATTGCTCCATGCTATATTATCTACTATTTTGGACTATATTGGGCTTTATTTTCCACTTTTATATTATTTTTGGGACTAACCTATTAACCGGAGGCCCAACCCAAAATTGCTGTTTTTTGCCTATTTCAGTGTTTCGGAGAAACAGAATATCAAACGGAGTCCAAACGGAATAAAATCTTCAGGAACATGATTTTCTCACCAAACGTGATCCAGGAGACTTGGACCCTGCTCCAAGGAACAAAAGAGGCGGTCACGAGGGTGGGGGCGCCCCCCCCTAAGGTGCGCCCCTACCTCGGGGGCCCCTTGTTGATCCTCCTGCGTACTTCTTCCTCCTATATATACACACGTACCCCCAAACGATCAGAACAGGAGCCAAAAACCTAATTCCACCGCCGCAACTTTCCGTATCCACGAGATCCCATCTTGGGGCCTGTTCTGGAGCTCTGCCGGAAGAGGGCCGTCATCACGGAGGGCTTCTACATCATCCTAGCCTCTCCGATGAAGTGTGAGTAGTTTACCTTATACCTTCGGGTCCATAGTTAGTAGCTAGATGGCTTCTTCTCTCTCTTTGAATCTCAATACAAAGTTCTCCCCCTCTCTCGTGGAGATCTATTCGATGTAATCTTCTTTTTGCGGTGTGTTTGTTGAGATCGATGAATTGTGGGTTTATGATCAAGTCTATCTATGAATAATATTTGAATCTTCTCTGAATTCTTTTATGTATGATTGGTTATCTTTGCAAGTCTCTTCGAATTATCTGTTTGGTTTGGCCAACTAGATTGGTAGTTCTTGCCATGGGAGAAGTGCTTAGCTTTGGGTTCGATCTTGCGGTGTCCTTTCCCAGTGACAGAAGGGGCAGCAAGGCACGTATTGCATCGTTGCCATCGAGGATAACAAGATGGGGTTTATTTCATATTGCATGAATTTATCTCTGTACATCATGTCATCTTGCTTAAGGCGTTACTCTGTTTTTAACTTAATACTCTAGATGCATGCTGGATAGCGGTCGATGAGTGGAGTAATAGTAGTAGATGCAGAATCGTTTCGGTCTACTTGTCACGGACGTGATGCCTATATACATGATCATGCCTAGATATTCTCATAGTTATGCTCAATTTTGTCAATTGCTCAACAGTAATTTGTTCACCCACCATAGAATACTTATGCTCTTGAGAGAATCCACTAGTGAAACCTATGGCCCCCGGGTCTATTCTCATCATATCAATCTCCATCACTTTAATATTGTTTTGCTATTTACTTTGCCTTTACTTTTTACTTTGCATCTTTATACCAAAAATACCAAAAATATTCTATCTATCAGATCTCACTCTCGTAAGTGACCGCGAAGGGCTTGACAACCCCTAATCGCGTTGGTTGCGAGTAGCTATCGTTTTGTGCAGGTACGAGGGACTTGAGCGTAGCCTCCTACTGGATTGATACCTTGGTTCTCAACAACTGAGGGAAATACTTACGCTACTCTGCTGCATCATCCCTTCCTCTTCGGGGAAAACCAACGCAAGCTCAAGACATAGCTAGACGGATTTCTGGCGCCGTTGCCGGGGAGTCTACGCAAAAAGTCAATATACCAAGTACCCATCACAATCCCTATCTCTCGCATTACATCATTTTCCATTTGCCTCTCGTTTTCCTCTCCCCCCCAATTCACCCTTGCCGTTTTATTCGCCCTCTCTCTCTCTTTCCTCCCTCTATGTGTTGCCTCTTTGTTTGCTCGTGTAATAGTTTGCTTGCTTGTCGTTATGTCTGAAATTGGGGAAGTTATCGCCAATATGGGCGATAACAATATCATGGAAAATTCCGATGCTCCTACTAAAGAACCTACCATCTTTCATACAAAAAAAATTCCGTGTTGGTAGTGGTAATATTATTGGAAAAGGAGTTATTCAAGATTTCTTTACTTGTGTCGGTGCTTTACCTTCTATGGGTAGTTCTATCCTTCACAGAACTAGTAGTCTTGCGGACGCTATTGCCATGCTTGTAGTTGAACTTGAAAGACAATTCATGCACATGCATCCTTCCATACAAAGGATTTTTCCGGAATTTTCTAATATTGAGCATTCTTCTGTTAAGCCTGCCACTACTATCTTTTTGGCTCATGAGTTTAGATTCATAATAAGAGAAGCCAAATAAATCTTTGCGCATTATAGGGTGGACGCTTGCCGTCCTCCTATAGAGGCTATCCTCTTTGATCAAGAAGAAATAATGCGCTTTCAATCTGTAGATTATGTTGCTTTTAATGAAAATCTTAGAAGACGGGTGCCTACCAATGTTTTAGTTGATAGAATTTCTGAACTTAATGATGATTTGGCTATTCGAAATAATGAACAAGTATATTCTCTTGAATATAGGCTCACAAAGTTCTGTCAAAAGAATGCTTATAATGATGAATTGGTTGTGCACTATGAAGGACCAAAGGAGGAACCTATACCTCCCAAGGTTGATCTTGGGGACTTTTGTCCCGTTAAATTTAGTCCTTTCGATTACTTTTGCTTGACTCAAAGAAAACTTTCTACCGAACATAGAGAATATGAAATGAGTTTCATCAATCTATCTTATTACTATGGCAATACCTAGATCTATCCTCGCTATTATGCCTAGCTAGGGGTGTTAAATGATAGCGCTTGTTGGGAGGCAACCCAATTGTATTTTTATTCCTTGCTTTTTGCTCCTGTTTAGTCATAAATAAATTATCTAGCCTCTGTTTTGGTTGTGTTTTTTGTGTTTAATTAGTGTTTGTGCCAAGTAGAACCGTTGGGAAGACTTGGGGAAAGTCTTGTTGAACTTGCTGTAAAAAACAGAAACTTTAGCGCTCACGAGAACTGCTGAAATTTTTATTTGAAGAGCGCTATTTATTTAATTATTTTTGCAGATGATTAATAGATAAATTCCTCACGTCCAAAAATTTATTTTAGAATTTTTGGGGTTCCAGATCTTGCGCTAGCTACATATTACTACAGACTGTTCTGTTTTTGACAGATTCTGTTTTTCATGTGTTGTTTGCTTATTTTGATGAATCTATGGCTAGTAAAATAGTTTATAATCCATAGAGAAGTTGGAAAACAGTAGGTTTAACACCAATATAAATAAAGAATGAGTTCATTACAGTACCTTGAAGTGGTCTTTTGTTTTCTTTCGCTAACAGAGCTCACGAGTTTTCTATTTTGAGTTTTGTGTTGTGAAGTTTTCAAGTTTTGGGTAAGAATTTGATGGATTATGGAACAAGGAGTGGCAAGAGCCTAAGCTTGGGGATGCCCATTGCACCCCCAAGATAATCCAAGGACACCAAAAAGTCAAAGCTTGGGGATGCCCCGGAAGGCATCCCCTCTTTCGTCCACTTCCATTGGTAACTTTACTTGGAGCTATATTTTTATTCACCAACATGATATGTGTTTTGCTTGGAGCGTATTGTATTATTTGTGTCTTTGTTTGTTAGTATGCCACAATCATACTTGCTGTACACACCTTTTGATAGAGCCATACATGAATTAAAAATTTGATAGAATACTCTATGTGCTTCACTTATATCCTTTGAGCGTTATAATTTTGCTCTATGTGCTTCACTTAGATCTCTTAGAGCACGGTGGTGGATTTGTTTTAAAGAAACTATTGATCTCTCATGATTCACTTAAATTATTTTGAGAGTCTCTTAATAGCATGGTAATTTGCTTAATAATAATATGCTTGGTATTCAAGATTTGTGAAACTTTCTTTTGACTGTGTTGAATACTAAGAAAAGATTGAAGCATGATAATTGTTTTAAGATATGGAAGTGATAATATTAAAGTCATGCTAGTGGAGTGGTTGTGAATTTAAAGAATACTTGTGTGGAAGTTTGTGATTCCTGTAGCATGCACGTATGGTGAACCGTTATGTGATGAAGTCCGAGCATGATTTATTTATTGATTGTCTTCCTTATGAGTGGCGGTCGGGGACGAGCGATGGTCTTTTCCTACCAATCTATCCCCCTAGGAGCATGCGCGTAGTACTTTGCTTTGATAATTTCTAGATTTTTGCAATAAGTATATGAGTTCTTTATGACTAATGTTGAGTCCATGGATCATACGCACTCTCACCCTTCCACCCTTGCTAGCCTCTCTAATACCGCGCAACTTTCGCCGGTATCATACACCTATCATATTCCTTCCTCAAAACAGCCACCATACCTACCTATTATGGCATTTCCATAGCCATTCCGAGATATATTGCCATGCAACTTTCCATCATCTAGTTCATCATGACACATCCATCATTGTCATATTGCTTAGAATGATCATGTAGTTGACATAGTATTTGTGGCAAAGCCACCATTCATAATTTTCATACTTGTCACTCTTGATTCATTACATATCCCGGTACACCGCCGGAGGCATTCATATAGAGTCATATCTTGTTCTAAGTATTGAGTTGTAATTGTTGAGTTGTAAGAAAAATAAAAGTGTGATGATCATCATTATTAGAGCATTGTCCCAGTGAGGAAAGAATGATGGAGACTATGATTCCCCCACAAGTCGGAATGAGACTCCGGACGAAAAATAAAAAAATAGGCCAAAGAAGCCCAAATAAAAAAAGAGAAAGGCCATAATAAAATATATAATAAAAAATGAGAGAAAAGAGAGAAGGGACAATGTTACTATCCTTTTACCACACTTGTGCTTCAAAGTAGCATCATGATCTTCATAGTAGAGAGTCGCTCATGTTATCACTTTCATATACTAGTGGGAAATTTACATTATAGAACTTGGCTTGTATATTCCAACGATGGGCTTCCTCAAATTGCCCTAGGTCTTCATGAGCAAGCAAGTTGGATGCACACCCACTTAGTTTATTTTTGAGCTTTCATATACTTATAGCTCTAGTGCATCCGTTGCATGGCAATCCCTCTCACTCACATTGATATCTATTGATGGCATCTCCATAGCCCGTTGATACGCCTAGTTGATGTGAGACTATATTCTCCATTTTTGTCTTCTCCACAACCACCATTCTATTCCACCTATAGTGCTATGTCCATGGCTCACGCTCATGTATTGCGTGAAGATTGAAAAAGTTTTGAAAAAGTTAGAGTATAAAACAATTGCTTGGCTTGTCATCGGGGCTTGTGCATGATTTAAATATTTTGTGTGGTGAAGACAGAGCATAGCCAGACTATATGATTTTGTAGGGATAACTTTCTTTGGCCATGTTATTTTGAGAAGACATAATTGCTTTGTTAGTATGCTTGAAGTACTATTATTTCTATGTCAATATAAAGTTTTGTCTTGAATCTTTATAATCTGAATATTCATACCACAATTAAGAAGATTTACATTGAAATTATGAAAAGTAGCACTCCGCGTCAAAAATTCTCTTTTTATCATTTACCTACTCGAGGACAAGCAGGAATTAAGCTTGGGGATGCCTGATACGTCTCCAACGTATCTATAATTTTTGATTGCTCCATGCTATATTATCTACTGTTTTGGACTATATTGGGCTTTATTTTCCACTTCTATATTATTTTTGGGACTAACCTATTAACCGGAGGCCCAACCCAGAATTGCTGGTTTTTTTTGCCTATTACAGTGTTTCGGAGAAACAGAATATCAAACGGCGTCCAAATAGAATAAAATCTTCGGGAACGTGATTTTCTCACCGAACATGATCCAGGAGACTTGGACCCTGCTCCAAGGAACAAAAGAGGCGGTCACAAGGGTGGGGGGCACCCCGCTAGGGCACGCCCCCCTACCTCGTGGGCCCCTCGTTGCTCCTCCGGCGTACTTCTTCCTCCTATATATACACACGTACCCCCAAACGATCAGAACAGGAGCCAAAAACCTAATTCCACCACCGCAACTTTCCGTATCCACGAGATCCCTTCTTGGGGCCTGTTCCGGAGCTCCGCCGGAAAAGGGCCGTCATCACGGAGGGCTTCTACATCATCCTAGCCTCTCCGATGAAGTGTGAGTAGTTTACCTCAGACCTTCGGGTCCATAGTTAGTAGCTAGATGGCTTCTTCTCTCTCTTTGAATCTCAGTACAAAGTTCTCCCCCTCTCTCGTGGAGATCTATTCGATGTAATCTTCTTTTTGCGTTGTGTTTATTGAGATCGATGAATTGTGTGTTTATGATCAAGTCTATCTATGAATAATATTTGAATCTTCTCTGAATTCTTTTATGTATGATTGGTTATCTTTGCAAGTCTCTTCGAATTGTCCATTTGGTTTGGCCAACTAGATTGGTAGTTCTTGCCATGGGAGAAGTGCTTAGCTTTGGGTTCGATCTTGCGGTGTCCTTTCCCAGTGACAGAAGGGGCAGCAAGGCACGTATTGCATCGTTTCCATTGAGGATAACAAGATGGGGTTTATTTCATATTGCATGAATTTATCTCTCTACATCATGTCATCTTGCTTAAGGCGTTACTCTATTTTTAACTTAATACTCTAGATGCATGCTGGATAGCGGTCGATGAGTAGAGTAATAGTAGTAGATGCAGAATCGTTTCAGTCTAATTGTCACGGACGTGATGCCTATATACATGATCATGCCTAGATATTCTCATAATTATGCTCAATTTTGTCAATTGCTCAACAGTAATTTGTTCACCCACCGTAGGATACTTATGCTCTTGAGAGAAGCCACTAGTGAAACCTATGCCCCCCGGGTCTATTCTCATCATATCAATCTCCATCACTTTAATATTGTTTTGCTATTTACTTCGCCTTTACTTTTTACTTTGCATCTTTATACCAAAAATACCAAAAATATCCTATCTATCAGATCTCACTCTCGTAAGTGACCGTGAAGGGCTTGACAACCCCTAATCGCGTTGGTTGCGAGTAGCTATCGTTTTGTGCAGGTATGAGGGACTTGAGCATAGCCTCCTACTGGATTGATACCTTGGTTGTCAAAAACTGTGGGAAATACTTACGCTACTCTGCTGCATCATCCCTTCCTCTTCGGGGAAAACCAACGCAAGATCAAGACTTAGCAATAGGCTACAATGAATGCCTCTGCTCCACACTGGATAAATTGTCATTTTTCCTAGTGACAAGGCAAGTAGGCAATGAGAAAAATCAACTTGTGAAAGGGTATACCGAGTCCTTTTGATCTGGGAAGTAGGCAAACATGACTCAACTAGACATTCTCAACAAAGACAAGCACATACCTTTACCTCTACAAAATCTAGCACATTTTTAATTGTAGCCTTGATTCGTTTGCAACTTTGCACACTTTTAGCCAAATTTTTGTCTTCTTCGTTACTGCACTCTTCACACGATAGATTGGCTTTTGAGTTTTTCTCTGAGGGAAAGAGGAGTTGGATTACTAACTACTCACATGCCTTGTATTGATCATTCAACAGAGGATTGGGTATGAATTGCTAGTGGCAATGCTGAGGATGGCGCTTGTTGTTGGTGTCAAAACCGGCGGATCTCGGGTAGGGGGTCCTGAACTATGGATCTTAGATCGATGGGGAACAAGGGACGCATGAAATGATATTTACCCAGGTTCGGGCCCTCTCTAAGAGGTAAAACCCTACGTCCTGCTTGATTATATTGCTTGTGTATACGGGGATTATAGAGTTGATCTACCACGAGATTAGACAAACTAAACCCTAACTAGTAGGATAGCGATTGTTCTTCTAGCCACTACAGACTAGACCCCCTGGTTTATATAGACACCATGGGTACTAGGGTTTACATATAGTCGGTAACATCAAAGGAATGTTGAATCTTCCATATTGACTTGGAGTACACACCAAGACACAAAAGGTCTTCGGTCCGGATACAGTGCAGCCCAATAGTCCGGACTATGAGAGATAGGTCGGCAACCCGAGGACTGCCTAGTTTAGGACTCCCTCAGTAGCCCTCGAACTAGTCTTCAAATCCGGCTCCCTGTAACTCCCATGACTGCAAACTTCGGCTTGTAGGCGAGTTCCCTTTCTTCTGAGTATTCGGAATAATCTTTCTCCAGTCAGATCTTCAAACGGTGCTCGATCTAATTCGGCTACGCGTCGAGTCATGTCCAGATTCCTAACTATCGATTTTACATAGCCTTGAAGGCCAACTGTTCAAGTGTAAACAATGTTTTTGACTAACAGCTTTTGGTGAAGGGTCGCGGCCGGTCATAAACACCGAAGCATTATGAGGACTCGATGCGCGGCTCGAGGCAACATCTCCATCGACACGTCCGATTGAAGTGGACATTGTGTTCCGTTCTTTAAGGGATTTTATCAATTATACCCCATATCCATCAGTGCATGACACTTCAGATACATCAGGAAGTGGCGAGGCCAGTGGCGCGTTTGAAGGACTCCTAGTATCACAATTGCTTATAAAAAGAGACCTGTCGCAGTAATCTCCTCATGCTTTCTCCTTCCTTTCGTCGTAGCCCTTCCCAATCCACAGAGCTCAAGCCCCCGATCCAGCTTTCCTCAAAGATCTCCCCCCGAGCTCAGCAATGGCCAGATCTAGAGTGAAGGGCAAATGGGAGGCCTCGTGTGTCACTAACAAAGACATCGAGGACCTGAAGCAAGCGGGCTTCCTTTCCCCCAAGATCGCTCATCGGGCACCTAAGGAGGGCCAGGTCATGCCGACGCCCCGCACTGGCGAATGGGTGGTGTTCATTCCCCACTTCGTCCGGGGGTTGGGTTTCCCACTCCACCCGTTCGTTCGAGGGTTGATGTTTTACTACGGCTTGACTTCCACGACCTGGCTTCGAACTCTTTTCTCCATATCTCAGCCTTCATCACCATCTTTGAGGCCTTTCTTCGGGTCCAGACGCACTTCGGCCTATGGCTGAAGGATTTTACTGTCAAGCCGAAGATCATCGACGGCTAGCATGCGGATTGCGGGGGCGCCATGGTGAGCAGGCTCACCCGACTTGGCTGGTCGGGGCGGGGGCGTGTTTGTGGACACGGTAAAGATCTGGCAAAAAGAATAGTCCTATATCACAGAGCCCCATGAGGCGACCCGGGCAGCTGCTCCGGAATTCAGATCCGGACCCCCTTGTGAGATTAACCTCATGGACCAAGAAAGGCCTTGATTGGGAGTCTACCTCCAAGGTGAAGGCACTGAAAAAACGTGTTGACAATATGATAGAGGCGGGGCCACACTGATCAACGTGGTCCAGATCATGCTCCATCGCAGTCTGGTGCCTTGCCAACATCGGGCCATCCCAATGTGGCCTGGAAGCCTGAAGACCACCGCACCATGCAGTACTTCCATGGCACCACCCGCGAGAAGCTGTGGAGGGCGCTGTTCAAGCTGCAGAAGACTTGGCCAGGCGAGAATGAGGATATCAGCCTTGACACTGATACGTCTCCAACGTATCTATAATTTTTGATTGTTCCATGCTATTATATTATCTATTTTGGATGTTAATGGGCTTATTTTTACACTTTTATATTATTTTTAGGACTAACCTATTAACCGGAGGCCCAGCCCAAATTGCTGTATTTTGCCTATTTCAATGTTTCGTAGGAAAGGAATATCAAATAGAGTCCAAATGGAATGAAACCTTCGGGAACGTGATTTTTGGAACAACCGTGATCCAGAGGAATTGGAGTGGACGTCAAGCAATCAACGAGGTGGCCACAAGGTTGTGCATGATGAGAGCATTCTTGTGTGACAAAAATGGAGCATGACCAAACTATATGATTTTGTAGGGATGAACTTTCTTTGACCATGTTATTTTGAGAAGACATGATTGCTTAGTTAGTATGCTTGAAGTATTACTATTTTTATGTCAATATTAAACTTTTATCTTGAATCTTCCGGATCTGAACATTCATGCCACAATAAATAAAAATTACATTGAGAAATGTGTTAGGAAACATTCCACATAAAAAATTCTGTTTTTGTCATTTACCTACTCGAGGACAAGTAGGAATTAAGCTTGGGGATGCTGATACGTCTCCAACGTATATATAATTTTGGATTATTCCATGCTATTATATTATCTATTTTGGATGTTAATGGGCTTATTTTTACACTTTTATATTGTTTTTGGGACTAACCTATTAACCGGAGGCCCATCCCAAATTGCTGTTTTTTGCCTATTTTAGTGTTTCGTAGAGAAGGAATACCAAACAGAGTCCAAACGAAATAAAACCTTCGGGAACGTGATTTTTGGAACAAACATGATCCAGAGGACTTGGAGTGGACATAAAGCAATCAACGAGGCGAACAAGAGGCAGGGGGCGCGCCTACCCCCCTGGACGCGCCCTCCACCCTCGTGGGCCCCTCGTTGCTCCACCGACCTACTTCTTCCTCCTATATATATCCATGTACCCCGCAAACATCCAGGAGCACCACAAAACCCTATTTCCACCGCCGCAACCTTCTGTACCCAAGAGATCCCATCTTGGGGCCTTTTCCGGAGCTCCGCCGGAGGGGGCATCGATCACGGAGGGCCTCTACATCAACTCCATGGCCCCTCCGATGATGTGTGAGTAGTGTACTTCAGACCTTCAGGTCCATAGCTAGTAGCTAGATGACTTCTTCTCTCTCTTTGGATCTCAATACAAAGTTCTCCTCGATTCTCTTGGAGATCTATTCGATGTAATCTTCTTTTGCGTTGTGTTTGTCGAGATTCGATGAATTGTGGGTTTATGATCAAGTTTATCTATGAAAAATATTTGAATCTTCTCTAAATTCTTTTATGTATGATTGGTTATCTTTGCAAGTCTCTTCGAATTATCAGTTTGGTTTGGCCTACTAGATTGATCTTTCTTGCAATGGGAGAAGTGCTTAGCTTTGGGTTCAATCTTGCGGTGCTCGATCATAGTGACAGAAAGGGAAACGACATGTATTGTATTGTTGCCATCAAGGATAAAAAGATGGGGTTTATATCATATTGCATGAGTTTATCCCTCTACATCATGTCATCTTGCTTAAGGCATTACTCTGTTCTTATGAACTTAATACTCTAGATGCATGCTGGATAGCGGTCGATGTGTGGAGTAATAGTAGTAGATGCAGAATCGTTTCGGTCTACTTGTCACGGACGTGATGCCTATATACATGATCATACCTAGATATTCTCATAGTTATTCGCTTTTCTATCAATTGCTTGACAGTAATTTGTTCACCCACCGTAATACTTATGCTATCTTGAGAGAAGGCACTAGTGAAACCTATGGCCCCCGGGTCTATTTTCCATCATACAAGTTTCCAATCAACTTTATTTTGCTATCTTCTACTTTCAATCTATATCATAAAAACACCAAAAAAATTATCTTATTATTATCATCTCTATCAGATCTCACTCTTGCAAGTGACCGTGAAGGGATTGACAACCCCTTTATCGCGTTGGTTGCGAGGTTCTTATTTGTTTGTGTAGGTACGAGGTGACTCGTGCGTGGTCTCCTACTAGATTGATACCTTGGTTCTCAAAAACCGAGGGAAATACTTACGCTGCTTTACTGCACCACCCTTTCCTCTTCAAGGGAAAACCAAGGCAGTGCTCAAGAGGTAGCAAGAAGGATTTCTGGCGCCGTTGCCGGGGAGATCTACGCCAAGTCAAGACATACCAAGTACCCATCACAACTCTTATCCTTCGCATTACATTGTTTGCCATTTGCCCCTCATTTTCCTCTCCCCCACTTCACCCTTGCTGTTTTATTCGCCCTCCTTTTCCTTTCTCCCTTTCTTTCCGTTCGCCTCTTTTCCGCTTGCTTCGTCGTTATGGCTAGTCCTTTATCCGCTCCTTTATCTCCCGAGTTTGAGGTTCTTCACTTAAAACAAAGACAAGGAGAAAACTTAAAAGGTGCTTGGTTTAGGATGATGGAATCTTATCGTAATTGCACCCTAGAGGTGAATTTTAGGATTTTGCTTCGCAATTTTTATGTTGGACTAAATATGTCCCATAGACAACTCTTGGACTGCGTTGCCAAAGGAAATTTTATCGAAGTTGATCCCAGTATTGCGCATGAAATTATAGAGGGAATAGTGGGGACACTACCTCAAAAAAAGGGGCCTCATCATACCCAGGAAGAAACCCAAGTTTTTGAGAAAATTTGCGAAGTAACAAAAATATTACAAAAATCTCTTGAACCTCTTAAGAGTGTTAGCGGGAATCTTCACTGCATGAATATGTTGATCACTCTTTGTAATAAGCGGTTGGACTCGTTAGATCTAAAAATTTCCTAATATGAAGGGAAACGTAAAGAACCTCCCGGATTCGAGCATGACTCCGCTAAAAAATTAAAAGATGGCAATACCTAGATCTATCCTCGCTTTTATGCCTAGCTAGAGGCGTTAAACGATAGCGCTTGTTGGGAGGCAACCCAATTTTATTTTTATTCCTTGATTTTTGCTCCTGTTTAGTAATAGATAATTTATCTAGCCTCTGTTTTGGTTGTGTTTTTCGTGTTTAATTTGTGTTTGTGCCAAGTAGAACCGTCGGGAAGACTTGGGGAAAGTCCTTTTGATCTTGCTGTAATAAACAGAAACTTTAGCGCTCGCGAGAATTGCTGCCATTTTTTACTGGAGTGTGATATTTAGTTAATTCTTTTTGCAGATGATTTATAGATAAATTACTCACGCCCAGCAGTTTAGTTTAGAATTTATGGGGTTCCATAAGTATGCGAAACCTACAGATCACTACAGACTGTTCTGTTTTTGACAGATTCTGTTTTTCGTGTGTTGTTTGCTTATTTTGATGAATCTATGGATAGTAATAGAGTTTATAACCATAGAGAAGTTGGAATAAAGTAGGTTTAACACCAATATAAATAAAGAATGAGTTCATTACAGTACCTTGAAGTGGTGTTTTGTTTTATTTCGCTAACGGAGCTCACGAGATTCTCTTGTTAAGTTTTGTGTTGTGACGTTTTCAAGTTTTGGGTAAAGATTTAATGGATTATGGAACAAGGAGTGGCAAGAGACTTAGCTTGGGGATGCCCAAGTAACCCCAAGGTAAAATACAAGGACACCAAAAATCCTAAGCTTGGGGATGCCCCGGAAGGCATCCCCTCTTTCGTCTTCGTCTATCGGTAACTTTACTTGGAGCTATATTTTTATTCGCCACATGATATGTGTTTTGCTTGGAGCGTCTTGTATGATTTGAGTCTTTGCCTTTTAGTTTACCACAATCATCCTTGCTGTACACACCTTTTGAGAGAGACACACATGAATTGGAATTTATTAGAATACTCTATGTGCTTCACTTATATCTTTTGAGCTATATAGTTTTTGCTCTAGTACTTCACTTATATCTTTTAGAGCACGATGGTTGTTTTATTTTACAGAAATAATTGATCTCTCATGCTTCACTTATATTATTTTGAGATTCCTTTAGAACAACATGGCAATTTTCTTTTAGGCATAATAAAGAACTTTCATATAAGTGCATTGGGTACTAAGAAAAGTTTGATACTTGATGATTGTTTTGAGATATGGAGATAGTGATATTAAAGTTGTGCTAGTTGAGTAGTTGTGAATTTGAGAAATACTTGTGTTGAAGTTTGCAAGTCTCGTAGCATGCACGTATGGTAAACGTTGTGTAACAAATTTGAAACATGAGGTGTTATTTGATTGTCTTCCTTATGAGTGGCGGTCGGGGACGAGCGATGGTCTTTTCCTACCAATCTATCCCCCTAGGAGCATGCACGCAGTAATTGGTTTTTGATGACTTGTAGATTTTTGCAATAAGTATGTGATTTCTTTATGACTAATGTTGAGTACATGGATTATATGCACTCTCACCCTTCCATCATTGCTAGCCTCTTCGGTACCGTGCATTGCCCTTTCTCACCTTGAGTGTTGGTGCAAAATTCGCCGGTGCATCCAAACCCCGTGATACGATATGCTCTATCACACATAAACCTCCTTATATCTTCCTCAAAACAGCCACCATACCTACCTATTATGGCATTTCCATAGCCATTCCGAGATATATTGCCATGCAACTTTCCACTGTTCCATTTATTATGACACACATCATCATTGTAATATTGCCTTGCATGATCATGTAGTTGACATCGTACTTGTGGCAAAGCCACCATTCATAATTCTTTCATACATGTCACTCATGAGTCATTGCACATCCCAGTACACCACCATAGGCATTCATATAGAGTCATATCTTGTTCTAGTATCGAGTTGTAATCATTGAGTTGTAAATAAATAGAAGTGTGATGATCATCCTTAATAGAGCATTGTCCCCAAAAAAAGAGAAATGCCAAAAAAAATAAGACCCAAAAAAAGGAAAAAAAGAAAATAAAAAGGGGCAATGCTACTATCCTTTTTCCACACTTGTGCTTCAAAGTAGCACCATGATCTTTATGATAGAGAGTCTCTTGTTTTGTCATTTTCAAATACTAGTGGGAATTTTTCATTATATAACTTGGCTTGTATATTCCAACAATGGGCCTCCTCAAGTGCCCTAGGTCTTCGTGAGCAAGCAAGTTGGATGCACACCCACTTAGTTTCCTTTGTTGAGCTTTCATACATTTATAGCTCTAGTGCATCCGTTGCATGGCAATCCCTACTCCTTGCATTGACATCAATTGATGGGCATCTCCCTAGCCGATTGATTAGCCGCGTCGATGTGAGACTTGCTCCTTTTTTTCTTCTCCACATAACCCCCTTTAATTATATTCTATTCCACCCATAGTGCTATATCCATGGCTCACGCTCATGTATTGCGTGAAAGTTGAAAAAAGTTTGAGATTACTAAAGTATGAAACAATTGCTTGGCTTGTCATCGGGGTTGTGCATGATGAGAGCATTCTTGTGTGACAAAAATGGAGCATGACCAAACTATATGATTTTGTAGGGATGAACTTTCTTTGACCATGTTATTTTAAGAAGACATGATTGCTTAGTTAGTATGCTTGAAGTATTACTATTTTTATGTCAATATTAAACTTTTATCTTGAATCTTCCGGATCTGAACATTCATGCCACAATAAATAAAAATTACATTGAGAAATGTGTTAGGAAACATTCCACATGAAAAATTCTGTTTTTATCATTTACCTACTCGAGGACAAGTAGGAATTAAGCTTGGGGATGATGATACGTCTCCAACGTATATATAATTTTGGATTGTTCCATGCTATTATATTATCTATTTTGGATGTTAACGGGCTTATTTTTACACTTTTATATTATTTTTGGGCCTAACCTATTAACCCGAGGCCCAGCCCAAATTGTTGTTTTTTTGCCTATTTCAGTGTTTCGTAGAGAAGGAATATCAAACAAAGTCCAAACGAAATGAAACCTTCGGGAACATGATTTTTGGAACAAACGTGATCCAGAGGACTTGGAGTGGACATCAAGAAATCAACGAGGCGAACAAGAGGCAGGGGCGCGCCTACCCCCCTGGGCGCGCCCTCCACCCTCGTGGGCCCCTCGTTGCTCCACCAACCTACTTCTTCCTCCTATATATATATATATATATATATATATATATCCATGTACCCCGCAAACATCCAGGAGCACCACGAAACCCTATTTCCACCGCCGCAACCTTCTGTACCCAAGAGATCCCATCTTGGGGCCTTTTCCGGAGCTCCACCGGAGGGGGCATCGATCAGGGAGGGCCTCTACATCAACTCCGTGGCCCCTCCGATGATGTGTGAGTAGTGTACTTCAGACCTTCAGGTCCATAGCTAGTATCTAGATGACTTCTTCTCTCTCTTTGGATCTCAATACAAAGTTCTCCTTGATTCTCTTGGAGATCTATTCGATGTAATCTTCTTTTGCGTTGTGTTTGTCGAGATCCAATGAATTGTGGGTTTATGATCAAGTTTATCTATGAACAATATTTGAATCTTCTCTAAATTATTTTATGTATGATTAATTTATCTTTGCAAGTCTCTTTGAATTATCAGTTTGGTTTGGCCTACTAGATTGATCTTTCTTGCAATGGGAGAAGTGATTAGCTTTGGGTTCAATCTTGCGGTGCTCGATCATAGTGACAGAAAGGGAAACGACACGTATTGTATTGTTGCCATCAAGGATAAAAAGATGGGGTTTATATCATATTGCATGAGTTTATCCCTCTACATCATGTCATCTTGCTTAAGGCGTTACTCTGTTCTTATGAACTTAATACTCTAGATGCATGCTGGATAGCGGTCGATGTGTGGAGTAATAGTAGTAGATGCAGAATCGTTTCGGTCTACTTGTCACGGACGTGATGCCTATATACATGATCATACCTAGATATTCTCATAATTATTCGCTTTTCTATCAATTGCTCGACAGTAATTTTTTCACCCACCGTAATACTTATGCTATCTTGAGAGAAGGCACTAGTGAAACCTATGGCCCCCGGGTCTATTTTCCATCATACAAGTTTCCAATCTACTTTAATTTGCTATCTTTTACTTTCAATCTATATCATAAAAACACCAAAAAAATATCTTATTATTATCATGTCTATCAGATCTCACTCTTGTAAGTGGCCGTGAAGGGATTGACAACCCCTTTATCGCGTTGGTTGCGAGGTTATTATTTGTTTGTGTAGGTACGAGGTGACTCGCACATGGTCTCCTACTGGATTGATACCTTGGTTCTCAAAAACTGAGGGAAATACTTACGCTGCTTTACTGCACCACCCTTTCCTCTTCAAGGGAAAACCAACACAGTTCTCAAGAGGTAGCAGACACCAAGAACCCCCCTAAGGAGGTAATGTAATACCATTCTCTTTATGTCCAGACATTTGCATTCCCACCATGGTCCTCAGCTCCTCCCTCTTATTTTCCCAGGGCTGGCTCAAGAAGGCCATGCGAATGGATAGTCCAGCCCCACTACCTGAAGACCCCGTGTCAGCTCCCCTGGAAGAGCTACTGATAGTGGCGCCTTACAAGGCGCCAGTGAAAAAGGAGGAGAATAGAAAGAACCCCATAGGGGAGGCCCGAGAGGGCCTCTCCCCATGAGTCCCTCCACACACTAAGTCCGGGGACACCCATGCCCCTTTGCATAGGAGGGGGAGCAGGAAGAAGAACAGGAGGAGGAGAGCAATTCCTCCCGCACCAGGAAGAGAGCGGAGTTGGCCGACGTCGAAGGAGAGCATCCTTCCCCAGCTCCGAAGAAGAGGCACAGGGGCAAACTGGTCATGCTTGATGATAATTCGGACTCCGATGAGGAGTCCGCGACCTCCGAGAAGACCCCGGAGAGGGTTTCCAGGGTCAAGCCCCGCGCAGAAAGGTGAGAATCTAAAGACTATCCGGGGGCCGTTCTAACCAGCCCGTCACTCAAAGTGTATACTTTCTAGTGTTGCACCCCGCCGCGCGACCTCCCCACTGATCAAATCTCGGAGGGCACTTCTCCGCCAACCGATCTGGTTAAGAGCGGGGGCGCATAGCATTCTGCGCCTCCCCTGGTCATCTGGGTGATCAGGGAGGTGTTGTCCCAGAGGACCCCGCTGCTACTTCTTAAGCTTGCGTTGGTTTTTCCTTGAAGAGGAAAGGGTGATGCAGCACAGTAGAGATAAGTATTTCCCTCCCTCAGTTAAGAACCAAGGTATCAATCCATTTGGAGAATAACGCACAAATCACCAATACCTACGCAAACAAGCAAGCACTTGCACCCAATGCGATAAAGGGGTTGTCAATCCCTTCACAGTCACTTGCAAAAGTGAGATCTAATAGAGATAGATAAATAAAACTGAACGAAAGATAAAATATTTTTGGGTTTTTTGGTTTATAGATCTGAAAATAAAAGATTGCAAAATAGTAGATCGGAAACTAATATGATAGAAAATAGACCTCGGGGCCATAGGTTTCACTAGAGGCTTCTCTCCTGAAGGCAAATAATACGGTGCGTGAACAAATTACTGTCGAGCAATTGATAGAAAAGCGCAAAGTTATGACAATATCCAAGGCAATGGTTATGTAATATAGGCATCACGTCTATGTCAAGTAGACCGACTCCTCCCTACATGTACTACTATTACTCCACACATTGACCGACTCCTGCTTGCATCTAGAGTATTAAGTTCATGAAGAACAGAGTAACACTTTAAGTAAGATGACATGATGTAGAGGAATAACCTCAAGCAATATCATGTAAACCCCATCTTTTTATCCTCAATGGCAACAGTACAATACTTGCCTCGCTACCCCTACTTTGTCACTAGGTGAGGACACTGCAATATTGAACCCAAAGCTAAGCACTTCTCCCGTTGCTAGAAAAACCAATCTAGTTTGCCAAACTAAACCGATATTTCGAAGAGAATTACAAAGATATCAATTCATGCATATAAGAATTCAGAGAAGATTCAAATAATATTCATAGATAATCTCATAAATCCACAATTCATCGGATCTCGACAAACACATCGCAAAATAAGATTACATCGGATAGATCTCCAAGAACATCTAGGAGAACATGGTATTGAGAATCAAAGAGAGAGAAGAAGCCATCTAGATACTAGCTATGGACCGGTAGGTCTGAGGTAAACTACTCACGCTTCATCGGAAGTGAGGGAGTCCTGGATTAGGGGTTCTCCGAACAGCCGGACTATCTCCATTGACCGGACTGTTAGACTATGAAGATACAAGATTGAAGACTTCGTCTCGTGTCCGGATAGGACTCTACTTGGCGTGGAAGGCAAGCTAGGCAATACGTATATGGATATCTCCTCCTTTGTAACCGACCTTGTGTAACCCTAACCCTCTCCGGTGTCTATATAAACCAAAGGATTTTAGTCCGTAGGACAACAATCATAACAGACAGTCATACCATAGGCTAGCTTCTAGGGTTTAGCCTCTCTGATCTTGTGGTAGATCTACTCTTGTGACACTCATATCATCAATATTAATCAAGCAGGACGTAGGGTTTTACCTCCATCAAGAGGGCCCGAACCTAGGTAAAACATCGTGTCCCCTGCCTCCTGTTACCATCCGGCCTAGACGCACAGTTTGGGACCCCCTACCCGAGATCCGCCGGTTTTGACACCGACATTGGTGCTTTCATTGAGAGTTCCGCTGTGCCGTCGTCATCGGGAAGGATGTCTCATCCCGTCTTTAAAGACGGCACTATCGCTGAGGGAGCTTTGGCTATCGGCCAAACTCTCCGGCTAGGTGGTTTTCTTATGACCGCCCGTTCGGCCGCAGCGTCGACGATGACTTCTGGGGTCATCGAAAGCAATCTTCACAGTCAACTCGGAACTCGCCGAGAAGTTAGATCCAATGGATCTCTCTTCCCTGAATGCGCTCTTGGATCGCATCGCCGCCCTGGGAGTCGCTATAGACTACGATCAGATTGGGCCTAAATCCGATCTGAGAGAGATCAACTCTTCCCAGGTCACCCATCACGTTGCAGTGGTGGAGGAACAATGCGGCAACCCTTCATCTATCTTAAGGACTAGCTATGTCCGGATTCCTGATCCCTCCAAGCCGGATACCCGCGGAGGGGAGGACGTCACTCAAGCCCTGAACCTAGAATCAGGCACCGGGCTAGATTTAGCGGAAAACATCCAAGAATCCAAACTTTTGAGTTCGGAAACTCCTTGGCCCCTGAGTCTCAGATGGGGTGAGGATTCGGATTCAATTCCACCCACCTACTCAAACATACGCGATCTATCCCAAATTAGGCAAGAGCCCGAAGAAACAGTACACCATTACTGGGCCAGATTCCTCCTGGTCATGAACAGGATAAAGGACTGCCGCGAGGAAGACGCAATTTCACTCTTCTGCAATAATTGCACAGACAAGGGAATCCTCAACGCCATAAGTCGTCGCGAAGTCACACGCTTTGCCGACTTGGTGTCCATAGTACGAAAGTACTGTGCAATGGAAAGCGCCCGGAAAACCGAAGTACAATTTTGGGATAATCTGGCCCTGAATACAAACCCAGTCCGAAATAAAAGGGTGCATTATCACAATACACCTGGGTTAACTACCAAAAAACAAAAGCCCTCTACGGGGCAAGGAACCGTACTGGAGGGATGGCTCAACGGACCCTGCAAAATTCATAGTACAGCAGATGCAATACCAACACACAGCCTTAGAGCATGTTGGATACTTCGGCAGGTGGCCAAAAGTGGTGAGGATCTACTCCTCCCAAAGACCACAGAACACCATCCCGTGGACAACAACACGGTGTTAACGGTCTTTGAGACCTTCGCGTCAAATAATAGACGCAAGCGAACTCTCCACAGCATGGCCGAAATCTGCCACATAGCAGAAATAAATCCTTGGAGTGACACGGCTATTACCTTCAATGCCAGTGACGAACCTAAATTCCGAACAGCCCGAGCACCGGCTGCACTGCTCCTCAGTCCAATCGTGGACGGCTTTCTACTCACCAAGGTACTCATGGACGGCGGCAGTGGATTAAACCTCATCTATGAGGAAACTCTTCAAAAGATGGAAATAGACTGGAGCCGCATTGAGCAAAGTAGCACAACCTTTAGAGGAATCATCCCCAGTCGGGAAGCACGCTGTGCCGGAAAAATCACACTAGACGTGGTATTCGGCACGCCGGACAATTACAGGTTCGAAGAAATTACATTCCAGGTGGCCCCGTTCAGCAGCGGATACCACGCTCTATTAGGGCGGGAGGCGTTTACAATCTTCCAAGCCATACCCCATTACGGGTACATGAAGCTCAAAATGCCCGGGCCCAACGGAATCATCACTCTTGTTAGTGATCCGGACATAGCACTCTGCGCTGAAAATAAGACGGCTGCACTGGCCCTTGAGGCACTATCCAAAGCCCTAGCGGCCGAAGAACTAACTGTGCTGCGCTCCATGGTGAACAGGGACGATGTGATACTCGATAAAAGATCCAAGTCCACCTCCTTTAAACCGGCGGACGAAATAGTCAAATTCCAAGTCCATCCAACGGACCCTACAAAAACAGCTTCCATCGGGGCACAATTAAACCCTGATGTCGACACCGCACTGCGAGAGTTCCTACGCGAGAACTGGGACATTTTCCCCTGGCACCCTTCAGACATGCCAGGAATCCCACGCAGGCTGGCTGAGCACAGCCTAAATATCCTAAAAGGATTCAAGCCAGTCAAGCAGGCTCTTCGACATTTCTCCGAGCCTAAAAGACAAGCCATGGGAGAGGAACTAGCCAAGCTATTGGAGGCCAGATTCATCAGAGACATAAAACATCCGGACTAGCTAGCAAACCTGGTGATGGTACCAAAGAAGGAGAAATCTTGGCGCTTGTGCGTCGATTTTAAGGACCTTAACAAGGCCTGCCCAAAGGATCCCTTCCCCCTCCCCCGCATCGATCAAATCATTGATGCTACCGCAGGACACGATTCATTGTGTTTCCTCGACGCATACTCCGGCTACCATCAAATTAAAATGGCAGAGCCAGACCAAGCCGCAACGGCATTCATCACACCATACGGCCCATTCTGCTTCAACACAATGCCCTTTGGGCTAAAAAACGTCGGCGCAACATATCAGCGCATGATTCAGACATGTCTGGCAAACCAGATCGGCAAAACAGTGGAGACATACGTAGATGACGTGGTCGTTAAAACCAAGCATGTCGAAACTTTAGTAGACAACTTGAGGCTCACATTCGACAACCTCCGAGCATATGACATCAAACTCAATCCGGAAAAATGCGTTTTCGGCGTACCAGCCGGAAAGCTACTGGGATTCATTGTCTCCAGTAGAGGTATTGAAGCTAATCCGGCCAAAATCTGAGCGTTGTCATAGTTGGCTACCCCAACAGACCTCAAACAAATACAAAAATTGACTGGATGCATGGCAGCTCTAAGCCGCTTTATCTCCCGCTTGGGAGAAAAGGCATTACCCCTTTATCGCCTGCTCCGACGCACCGAACACTTTGAGTGGACGGACGCCGCCACGGCCGGACTCAACAAAATAAAAGCCATATTGGCAACAAACCCAGTCCTGGTCGCGCCAAACATTGGTGAACCAATGCTATTATACATTGCGGCAACTCATCAAGTAGTAAGCGCAGTACTCGTCGTCGAGCGAGAGGCGGAAGGACACAAATCCCCCCTTCAAAAGCCGGTTTACTATGTGTCCACTGTCCTTACTCCATGCAAATCACGGTACCCGCATTATCAAAAGATAGCGTACGCGGTATTTATGGCATCCCGGAAGCTGCGACACTACTTTCAAGAGTGTTTGATAACGGTAGCCTCGGAAGTACCACTTAACGATATTATAAACAACCGCGACGCGACGGGCCGGATTGCCAAATGGGCCATTGAGCTCTTCCCGTTTGACATAACCTACAAACCACGGTGAGCTATTAAGTCGCAAGTTTTGGCTGACTTCGTCGCTGAATGGACGAAAGCCGAACTCCCTAAAGAGTACAGCACATATTCAAACTGGATCATGCACTTCGACGGCTCCAAAATGTTGGCTGGTCTGGGGGCTGGCGTCGTTTTGACGTCCCCAACAGGAGACACCATTCAATACGTACTACAGATAATGTATACGGACTCCAACAACGCAGCCGAATATGAGTCCCTTCTACATGGTCTCCGCATGGCAGTATCCATGGGCATTCAATGCCTAGAGGTGCGCGGGGATTCGAACCTCGCGATATCCCAAATAAATGGAGACTTTGATGCCAAGGATCCGAAAATGGCAGCTTATCGCAATGCCGTCCTAACAATGTCAGCTCGGTTCGAGGGGCTCGAATTTCACCATGTGGCTCGGGAAAACAATCAGGCGACGGATATCCTCGCCCGCATTGGCGCAAAACACGACACGGTCCCTCCCAACATATTTCTGGAAAGGCTTTTCAAGCCATCCGTAGCATGGGAAGGGGACACCGGTACCAACAGTCCGGACCCGGCCAAAATACCCGATACCGAACTCTCTGACACAATCGGAGGCTCCGCCACCGAAATAACACAATCAGCCCATGACATAATGGCCATTATTGCCCCGTGGACAGAACCATTCCTGGCCTACCTGACTAGATAGGAACTTCCAGAGGACCAAAATGAGGCACACTGCATAGTGCGGCGATCCAAAGCCTACAGGGTCCATGAGGGAGAATTGTACAAAAAAGCGCTACCGGAGTCATTCAAAGGTGCATCTTCGAAGAGGAAGGGCGGAACCTTTTGGTAGAAATTCACGCCGGACTCGGCGGTCATCACGCCGCAGCCCGGGCTCTTGTAAGCAAGGCCTTCCGTACATGATTCTATTGGCCAACGGCCCGGGCAGACGCACAGGACTTGGTCCAACGTTGCGCCGGTTGCCAGCTCTTTGCAAATCAAAGACACATGCCACCCACTGCCCTCCAAACAATCCCCATTACATGGCCCTTCGCGGTATGGGGGCTCGACATGGTTGGACCCGTTAAAGGGGGAACCCACAAGAAAAAATACTTATTGGTCATGGTGGATAAATTCACCAAATGGATAGAGGCTAAATCGGTTAAAACAGCCGAATCCAGACCGGTGATAGATTTCATATCCGGGGTTGTACACCGTTATGGCGTCCCCCACAACATCATCACTGATAACGGCACAAACTTCACGGCCGATGAGGTAACACTCTGGTGCAGCAAAATGGGCATCAAGCTCGACTATGCTTCAGTCTATCACCCACAAACCAACGGTCAAGTCGAACGAGCAAATGGTCTTATAATGAGCAGCATTAAACCCAGATTAGTGCGCTCCTTAACGGAGTCTGACACGCACTGGGTAGAGGAGCTCGACTCCGTACTCTGGGGGCTGCGGACCACGCCGAATCGTAGCACCGGATATACACCGTTTTTTATGGTGTATGGCGCAGAGGCAGTCCTGCCCTATGACATAATTCATGACTCACCTCGAGTGCGCATGTACGAAGAAAGAGAAGCCGAGCTCGATCGGCAAGACAGTCTGGACACCTTGGAGGAAGAGCGCGACGTAGCCAAAGCCCGTTCCGCATTTCACCAGCAACAGGCTCGCAGATACCAAAGCAGAGAAGTATGGGCCAAAACTTATAACATTGGCGAAGTAGTTCTACAGCTGCCGGATAAGAAAAAGAACAAGCTAGAGCCCAAATGGGAAGGTCCCTTCATCATCGACCAAGTTCTGACCGGTGGAGCGTACCGACTGGGGGATGCATCGACCAGTCGACTCGAGCCGAACCCATGGAATGCAGCCAGGCTCCGAAGATTCTACGCCTAGCACCGGACTTTATGTTAGTTCCCTCCCTTTGTCCATTTTTTTGCATATACATCTTCTGTCTTGTTTTCTTTTTTTCTTTTATTTCTCTAGGCCTTCAAGGGTCACCTTGTGCCTCACTCATACACCACAGATGCGCTAGCCGCACTCTTCATACCAGGGGTCTTCTTTCACAGAAGCTTAAATTATTTACCTGGGCCTCACGCCCAACACATGTGTTATACTTCCGCATGTACCTTTTTTCACCATTATATGCATCGATATAACTTAAGTTTTGGCCAAGCTGGGTTGCCTGGCTCTTGTATTTATGCCCTACGTTCCTGTTAATTCGGCTAGGGCATAAGGGGAGCACCTCTGCGATTGTTACCGCCAGGTCAGCCGGACATGTACCTCAGACTGGGTGAAGCCGAAAGCTAGCGTTCTTAAGAGAATATTCGGTCGGTGAACAAAAGATGACTTTTATTTATTATCCATATCTGCCCCCAGATGTTTTTTCTCTGCTTCTTGTCGCAGTCCGAACATGCACTTTAGGGCATGCCTACCCAGGGAAATGAACCCTTAACGGAACTATTCTCTCTGCAAGATGTTTCTTACTACCCATGTAATATAACATAACTAGTTGGGCACTTGTCTTATAAACCACTAATGACCCCTATGCCTGGTCTCCACGCATGCCCCGGTTCTTACATAACTGAGAGGGTATTCGGATACACTCCGGACTATCGGGTCCCGAGGTTGAAGAGAAAAGGTCTGCCACGACAAACGATCTACAATCTGACTAGAAGGCATCATACACGTCACTTTAAAATTACATAGTCAATTCGATTGGTTGAATTCCTCTTCAATGCCATCCAATAGGCTGTCTAGTCTACAGTCTTGTTGGGAATACTTTGCGGCCAATTCTACTTGGTCGTACACTAAACTCATAGGGATCTCCTTGCCATCAGGCCCCACAGGTCTGACTTCGGCCATGTGGTTCAGGTCAGCCTTCGTGTACCGTGTCTTCACCATTGCCCAGGCTTCCCTGGCACCCTGACGGCAGGCCGATATCTTCCATAATCGGATGCGCCGTCGTGCTCCCTTCAGCTTTTCTGCAAGCTCTCCAAGGCCTTCAGGTATGGAGACGGACGGCCACAAGGCATGGGCGACGCCTTGCATCACCTGTCGAACTCGTTCGTGCAACTGCGAGAGCTCGGGAAGAAGATCACCCGTTGAACCAGGCATCTCCTCGGCAGGACGACCGGTTAGCATACCTACAGACATAACTCTGTCAGCCAGCTTCCTCGCCGAACTCTTTTTTTCTCAAAGTTCGTTCAAGCACTTACTAAATATGTCGCGTCGAAGCCGCCGATTCTCCTTAACAGAGTCCGACAGTTGGGCACGAACATCTTTTAGTTCCACGCCTAGCTTGGTGTTGGCATCTTGGAGATCATTCTTCTCCTGCCTCACCCTCATCAGCACGCTCTCACCGGCCTTCAACTGGCGTATGAGTTGTTGCTTATCCAGAGTTACTCCAGCGTCATCTGCAATTTTATCGTCAGATTGGCATATGTGCTGCATTCTAAATATGATACTTATCATTCGAAGGATATGTTACCAGAGGGGGTCTCTTTGGGCTCCCCTGCCGCGGCCAGTGCGGCCTGAAGTTGGGCCTTGCACTCTTCCAGCTCCTGGGACAGTTGAGTATTCTTTTTTGAAAGAACCTTCATAACAAATGATCCTTAAATCAGTTATCTTAACTGTTTCAAGTCTTAGGGGCTAGTGATATATATAATCATCAAATTTTCTCACCCGTATCTCTTTTACATACTGCTCCGTGGCTCTGGCTAGACCATTTTGAGTGGCACGGAGGTGCGCGTCTCCCGAGCTGAAGGCATCTAATGCCTCTTGGGAGAAACAAGCGTCACGAAGAACAATCCGACGATGCCTGTGGTTCATGGCACTTTCCACCTCGGAATTGGTGGCGGACAGTTTGTCTGCATCCTCTGTCGGAGGAGCGCCCGGTGCACGCCTCATATTCGTTCCCGCCTCCGAATCCGGCCTTGGAGCGTGGCTGGTGGAGGCGCGATGGGTAGCCTCTCCGGGTATAGTCCGGCAATCGCTCTTTTTCCTGAAAGGAAGGCATGGGCGTTAGTATGCCTCTGAGAATAATGGCTTGCAATAAAGACGGCGCACCATACCGTTGTGCCGGCGTCTCAATCCGGACTGCGGGTCTTTTTAGCCCGCCTGGCCTCGCGGCCCCTTGTTGGCTAGTTGCCACGGGCTCGGCCTTCTGCCCCGAGGACCTCCCCTGCAAAACACGGCTGTTATACGGCAATCAAAAAGCGCAAGGACGGATCCCTATTTAAGTGCCGGGACTTCGGTCTCAGTCACCTGTGAGGCTGGAACCAGCCCAGGGTAGTCGGCCGTAATGGCCACCAAGGCGTTGTCATTACTCCATTGGTAAAATACCCCATCGATCAGCTCCACAGATATATCCGGATCCTCCTGGGAGGCCGGGTCAAGGGACCGTCCAGGGTCCTTGGGTTGTGGAGGAGGGATGTTTATCTCCTTTACTGCCTGGCGCAGCTCCTGCGATGAAATCGCTAGAATAAATACTTAACTACGGGAATACGAAATGGATGGGCGATAAAAAGTCTCCGCTTACCCAGCTCGGAGGATTGTACATAGAAAATCCGCCCTGCGGGTTGACACGAAGGAATTCCTCCTCTTCTCCCTTGTACAAAGTGGATAAGATCTTTATTAGATCGGCAGCTGATCCCGGCCCTTTGCGGCCGTGGCGGGTGGCGTCATCCTCCCCGTTGAAATCCACATGGGGTGGCCTTATACTGAAGCGGCTGCACCCCCCGCGTGATGCATGTGGCCATGACCTCGATCATGGTCAATCCGGATCGAGCTAAAAAACTTACCCGGCTCATCAGGTAAAGAATGTCCCTGTCATCTTCCTCTAGGGAGCTCCGTGGACGCCAGCTCCGGCGCTTCTTCAAAGGGGCATTGTCGAACTCAAGAAGGCCGATCCGAATAGGATCCGGGAGGGGGATGTCCTCTATATAAAACCATTCTGAAGGCCAGTCTTCGGACGTCTTCTTCGGGGTCCCGGACAGGTATCCGGTCCCGGCAATACGCCACACTTCGGCTCCGCCCACTTGGTATATTGATCCTTTCTGAGAACGGGGCACAAGGCAGAACAGCTTCTTCCACAGAGCAAAATGAGCTTCACATCCCAAAAACAACTTGCAAAGGGCTACGAATCCCGTGATATGCAGCAGGGAGGCAGGCGTAAGATTGTGCAACTGGAGGCCGTAGAACTCCAGGAGCCCCCGGAGAAACGGATGAATTGGAAATCCGAGCCCTCTTACCAAATAAGGGACAAGGCAAACCCGCTATCCCTTGGAGGGATTGGGAAGGCTCTCCGCTTGCTCTCCGCCATTATAGGTGGCAAGCCCGGCTCGAACTGGGACCAGATACGCTGGGGGAAGAAATCCCTTGGACTGAAGCATCACTAATTTGTTGTGCGGGGCGGAACATTTCTCCCAATCTCCAGGCTTGGAGATAGGGGTGCGAGAGGAGGAGCTGCGTCGACCGGCCATGATGGAATGGATTTCTATCGGGCACGCTCCGATGTAGGCTCGTCAAGGGAGGATGGTGTGATTTGGATCTGAATCCTCGTCTTTTTAAATAGGCGGCTCATTCACACAGCTAGGGGGGTAAATGTGAAAACACCCTGGCTCTTCACATTCGCTCGACACGTGGAAAGTAGCCATTATTAGGCGTAGAAGCCAAGAAGTACAAACCTTCACAAGAAACCGGACATTATTTCGAAAGGTACACAGAATTTGGAGAGGAACCCGCCTTGCAATGCCGAAGACAATACTGCGCGCTGGACTCATCGTCATTGAAGCCTGGTTCGGGGGCTATTGAGGGAGTCCTGGATTAGGGGGTCTCTGGATGGCCGGACTATCTCCACTGGCCGGACTGTTAGACTATGAAGATACAAGATTGAAGACTTTGTCTCGTGTCCGGATAGGACTCTACTTGGCGTGGAAGGCAAGCTAGGCAATACGTATATGGATATCTCCTCCTTTGTAACCGACCTTCTGTAACCCTAACCCTCTCCAGTGTCTATATAAACCAAAGGGTTTTAGTGCGTAGGACAACAATCATAACAGACAGTCATACCATAGGCTAGCTTCTAGGGTTTAGCCTCTCTAATCTCGTGGTAGATCTACTCTTGTAACACCCATATCATCAATATTAATCAAGCAGGACGTAGGATTTTACCTCCATCAAGAGGGCCCGAACCTGGGTAAAACATCGTGTCCCCTGCCTCCTGTTACCATCCGGCCTAGACGCATAGTTCGGGACCCCCTACCCGAGATCCACCGGTTTTGACACCGACAGGAAGGGCAATAGAGTTGATGTAGAGGCCCTCCATGATCGAATCCCCCTCCGACAGGATGCCGAAAAAGGCCCCAAGATGGGATCTCACGGGAACAGAAGGTTGCGGTGGTGGAAAAGTGTTTTCGTGGATGCTTCTGGAGGTTCGGGAATATATGTGAATATATAGGAGGAAGAAATTGGTCAGGGGAGTCACCGGGGGGGGCACAAGGTAGGGGGGAGCCCCCCTTGTCGCTGCCTCATGGCTCTTGTAACTTGAACTCCAAGTCTCATGGGTGTCTTTTGGTCTGTCAGTGCAACAAACCCTGGGTCTGTTGCCCAGACTGTGCACAGGCACGAGAACAAGATCAAGGCACCAACCCAGGATAGAGTACAAGGAACCAAGAACTTCGAAGGACCAACATGTAAATCAAGAGGACCAAGGGCAGGCCAGAGAAGCAAGGTACCACCATGAGGAAGGCCCTCCCCTGCCGGGCAGGCGAGCTCGACAGGGACGGGGCCATCCCCGGAAGAAGACGTCCAAGGTGTCCCGGCAGGACCTGCCGAGACTCATGGAGGCAGAAGCACCTCACCCAACCGTTCCGCCACGACCCACGTTGTCAATCAGTGTGGTGTCAAGCCGCGAAGTGGCTAAGTGGCAGCCATTTGCCACATGGCGGCCTCTTTCTACAAGAGATGCCTACATATGACACCCGTCCTGTGACATGTCAGGCAAGCAGGCATGAAGCTAGCAAGATAGCCCGGCAAGGCTTGCCGGGCACTCAATGACATGATGTTGCGCGACACATTTAATGTGCCATGTCAGCCTGTAGAGTTAGGTATGATAGCATTGTTTGCTATCTTATCAGTGCATAATGACTACTTTGCCTTTGTGGTAGCCCCTTAATCTATAAAAGGAGGCCCATAGCAACCATAAAAGGCATGAGAAGGTAGGATAACTCACACCCAAATGCGCGTAGTCACTGCCTCCCCTGCCGGGCAAGTGTACTACGCTCCACCACCACTCTTCCACCATCAATCCACCAAACCAGGAGTAGGATTTTATGCCTCACGGCGGCCTGAACCTGGGTAAAAATTGCCTGTGTGATCTCTGTCGTACTGCCCCACGCCGGTCTGCTCTTTGTGCAACGCGACGTCCCCCTGCTGAACCAGCAAGGTGGCCGTGGTTTCCCGTGACATCTTTGCACGCCAGGTAGCGGGACCGCTTGCGCAATCCTGAAGGTGTGTGCAGCGCAACATCTTCATTACCATCTTCACCTTCGACGGCGCCACCAACCATGGCGCCCAAGAAGAAATCTGATGCTTCGGCTCATCCATCCACCTCAAAGGCTCCGCCGCCCGCGGCTTCTGGTACCACAGGGGATGCGGAGGTGCACGAGGACGTGGACTCTACTGGGGACGTGGTCGGAGCAGGCGACACCGTCACCACTTCCCCCGCGGCCGACGCAGGAGCGGAAGGCATCGGAGAAGAAAGACATCAGCAACGCCCCGACGGCCATGGTCCACAAGGTACGGGTGAGGGGGTTACTCCGTTCGTGGCCCCTCCTCCTGCCGACGGGCACAGCCGCAGCAATGGCGCTCGATCCGGGGTGAACCGCTGCCCTCCGGCCGCCCCCGCCACGGGAGCGACCGCAGTGCACGCGCCTCCCATGGGACGGGTCGACCAAGTTGCTGCACCCGACGGAGCCATTGGCCTTCGAGCGCCTTCACCGCACCCCCATGCCATCCAGGTGGCCGCTCTGCAACAGCGGGGGCGTGGTGCTGCCGCCGCTGGCACCGTCAGGAGCCGAGCGACGATTGATACGACCATTTTGCATCATTCTTTTATATCATATTTATTGCATTATGGGCTGTTATTACACATTATGTCACAATACTTATGCCTATTCTCTCTTATTTTACAAGGTTTACACGAAGAGGGAGAATGCCGACAGCTGGAATTCTGGGCTGGAAAAGGAGCAAATATTAGAGACTGAGGGAGTCCTGGATTAGGGGGTCTCCGGACAGCCGGACTATCTCCATTGGCCGGACTGTTAGACTATGAAGATACAAGATTGAAGACTTCGTCTCGTGTCCGGATGGGACTCTAGTTGGCGTGGAAGGCAAGCTAGGCAATACGAATATGGATATCTCCTCCTTTGTAACCGACCATGTGTAACCATAACCCTCTCCGGTGTCTATATAAACCGAAGGGTTTTAGTCCGTAGGACAACAACCGTAACATACAATCATACCGTAGGCTAGCTTCTAGGGTTTAGCCTCTCTGATCTCGTGGTAGATCTACTCTTGTAACACCCATATCATCAATATTAATCAAGCAGGACGTAGGGTTTTACCTCCATCAAGGGGGCCCGAACCTGGGTAAAACATCGTGTCCCCTGCCCCCTGTTACCATCCGGCCTAGACGCACAGTTCGGGACCCCCTACCCGAGATCCGCCAGTTTTGACACCGACATTGGCGCTTTCATAGAGAGTTCCTCTGTGTCGTGGCTGTTAGGCTTGATGGCTCTTACTATCATCGATAGCGATGCGGTCCAGGGTGAGACTTTTCTCCCCGGACAGATCTTCGTATTCGGTGGCTTTGCACTACGGGCTAATTCGCTTGGCCATATGGAGCAGATTGAAAGCTACGCCCCTGGCCATCAGGTCAGATTTGGAAGTTTGCACTACACAGCCGACATCCGTGGAGACTTGATCTTCGACGGATTCGAGCCACAGCCGGGCGCGCCACACTGTCGCGATGGATATGACCTAGCTCTGCCGCCGAACAGTACCCCATAAGCCGCGCCCGCATCAGCTCCGACCCTTAGTTCAGAGCCAACTGCGCCAATCGAGGACGGGTGGTTAGAAACCGCCTCAGGGGCTACAGTCTCAACGACGATCGAGCCGAACACCAGCATAACCCTCTGCGCAACCCATGACTCCAAGGTGCCGGACTCCTTTTCTGACTCCGAACCGCCCGCGCCCCTACCAATCGAATCCGATTGGGCGCCGATCATGGAATTCACCGCCGCGGATATCTTTCAGCACTCGCCCTTCGGCGACATTCTGAATTCACTAAGGTCTCTCTCCTTGTCAGGAGAGCCCTGGCCGGATTATAGCCAACGGGATTGGGATGCGGACGACGAAGAAATTCGACGCCCACCCACCACCCACTTAATAGCCACTGTCGATGACTCAACCGACATGCTCGACTTCGACTCCGAAGATATCGACGGTACGGACGATGATGCGGGAGGCGAAGAGGAACCACCGCCCACAGGGCGCTGGACGTCCACTTCATCATATGATGTATTCATGGTGGACACACCAAAAGAAGAAGACGACGAGGAACGGAAGGATGCACCGAAGGCTTGTTCCCTTGAGAAGTAGTCAAAGCGGCGGCGCAAGTGCCGCCCCGAATCCCGCCTCGGCAGAAATAACGATCATACAGATCCAGCGTTGAGCAGGGCGAACCACTGCCGGACCACGACAATACGGAGAATCAAACCGAACAAACCAATTATGTCAAAGATAATAGTCCGGACGACATAACGCCGGACAGGCACCCGGAGCAGCAGAATGCCCGTCAAAGGCTTGTTGCCACTGCGAGGAGTCTGAAAAAGCAGAAACAAAGGCTCAAGGCTACGCAAGACACACTCCAAATCAGATGGAGTAAAGTACTCAACACAGTAGCGAGATACGGCGACAATCGCCCCACCAAGAGCTACCCAAAGCGGAAGTTGCTACATGAATTCGATGAGTTGGCCTCAGACCCCCCACAACCAAAAATCAAAACAGCCACCTGGCCGGATAGACGACCTCACGGCCAACATCGAGCGGCAAACAACGCCACTCACAAGCCAATACACGATCCACGCGAGGGCTCGCACCAAAAGGACGGCTCAACCAGATCCATGTATGGACCACGCAAGCGTGCCCCAGCATACAATGTAACACAACAAACATCCGAACAATGCGGTACACCCAGATACAGGGGTACCGCACACCCCCTATGTTTCACCGATGAGGTGCTGGACCATGAATTTCCAGAGGGATTCAAACCCGTCAACATAGAGGCATACAACGGAACAACAGACCCTGGTGTCTGGATTGAGGATTATATCCTCCATATCCATATGGCTCAAGGAGATGATCTCCACGCCATGAAGTACTTACCCCTCAAGCTCAAAGGGCCAGCTCGTCACTGGCTTAAAGGCCTCCCCCAAAACTCCATTGGAAGTTGGGAAGAGCTTGAAGACGCTTCTCGGGCAAATTTTCAAGGGACTTATGTCCGACCTCCGGACGCGGACGATTTGAGTCATATAACTCAACAGCCCGGAGAGTCATCCCGAAAACTGTGGAACAGGTTTCTTACTAAAAAGAACCAAATTGTCGACTGTCCAGACGCCGAAGCGTTGGCAGCTTTTAAGCATAGCGTCTGTGTCGAATGGCTCGCCAGACACCTCGGCCAAGAAAAGCGTAGAACAATGGCAGCATTAACAAGCCTCATGACCTGCTTTTGCACGGGTGAGGACAGCTGGCTAGCCAGATGTAGCACCAGCGACCCTAGTACATCTGAAGTTAGAGATGGAAACGGGAAATCACGGCGCAACAGCAGTAACAAACGCCGGAATAAAGAAGACAGCACGAAGAGCACGTCAGTAAACGCCGGATTCAAAAGCTCTCGGACAGGTCAGCAAAAGCCGCCCTCTAAAGGCACCAGAGATGAACTGTCCAGCCTAAACAAAATTCTGGACCAAATATGTCAGATCCATAGCACCCCTGGTAAACCTGCTAATCATACCCACAGAGAATGTTGGGTCTTCAAGCAGTTCGATAAGATCAATGCCGTACACAAGGGGGAGGATACACCAAGCGAAGACGAGGATGAGCCTCTCAAGCAAGACACTGGGGAACAAAAGAAATTTCCACCAGAAGTCAAAACAGTAAACGTGTTACACGTGATCAAGGGAAGAAACAAAATGGCACTCCCAGAAAAATATGCCCAAGGGCCTATCACCGCGGAGTCCTGCCACTGGTCGTCTCAACTGATCACTTTCGACCATCATGATTACTCAGCAAGTATCTGGCGTGCAGGATGGGCTGCCCTAGTATTAGACCCAATAATTGACGGATATCACTTCACACGAGTCCTGATGGACGGTGGCAGCAGTCTAAACCTGATATATCAGGATACAATCCGTGAAATGGGGATAGACCCAACAAAAATTTGCCATAGCAATACTACCTTTAAAGGAGTAACGCCAGGCCCAGGGGCTCATTGCATGGGCTCCCTGCTACTAAAGGTTATATTCGGCTCCCCCGATAACTTCCGTAGCGAACATTTAACCTTCCACACCGCTCCGTTCCAAAGTGGCTATAAAGAACTACTCGGACGCGAAGCTTTCGCTCGATTTAATGCAATACCGCACTATGCTTCCCTCACACTCAAGATGCCCGGTCCACGTGGCATCATTATAGTGAATGGAAGTATTAAGCGATCTTTGCGCGCCAAAGAGAGTGCGGCTGCCTTGGCAGCCGCACACTAAAAACGGCCTCACCAACTAAAGCATTTAACAGGTCGTCAAGACCTCGAACACGGTTAGACGAGTCCGGCACAGCTATATGTAATTCATACCGGATCAATGGTCACACCCCTATACAAGGGGCTCAACGCGCGCAGACAAGTGCCAATTTTTACTCATCTTGAATTAGACTTGGTTCCCTTAAAAACTACCCTTTTGCACGACAACTTTTTCACCTAAGTTCCTCTCTTTTACAGATGATCATCGTGCTACACCCGTCCAGGATACGGCACAACGGAGACACAGGCGCAGACGTGCAGCAGGGACCCGCTCCAAGGATTCTTTTTAGATTAAGACCCTGCGTAAACCTTTTTTACTGTCTCTTGTTGATACATATCCACCGAATTCTCAGCACACCTGAGAAGGATGCTGACGTCTTGGCATGTGGCCATGTCAGAATAATGCACGTACCTGGACACAAGGGGCTTCTTACGAAGGGCACTATTTAGGCCCGGTTTATACCATAAAGACTGAATACCTTAGGGAGTGTTCGGCGTCACGAGTTTGGCCTTATATGCATCAGCTCCGTATCATTGTCTTTGGTCAAATGTTGGGTTTGCCCGTCTCCTGTGTTTTGGTGCCTTACGTTCTGCTTTACCGGCTAAGGTAGCACCAGGAGAACTACTACGATTGTGCCCTGGTTCATCCGGACGAGCACCTCAGTAGAGAAAGCCGAAAACTGACTGTCATGATATAGCGTGAGACTGGTCAACCACTCGGTGACCTATGGGAATGTTAGAATTCCTCTGCCTTAACAAAGGGCCTTTTTCCGGCCAGGCATGTACACACCTCGCGATCGGGAGAGTGCGGAGCCACCAGGGGCTATCTAGTAGCCCCACTGTCAAACTCCTATGGCTAAGTGAAAGTGTTAAAGCATTATAGTCCGGTTGCCTCGCTCGCTACGCTATCACCTCCTTAATAGGACCAAGACGTTGGGTTAAGTGGGAACACACATTTTTTGCGAGCACCTCCGCATTATATGCATCGGGGTTGAAGCCGATGGCTGCAATCTTTCAGGTTATACTCATGTATACATAAACGGCCGCACAGGAGGCATCATACTACTTTCAGGCAAAAGTATAAACATAACCTTATAAAAACTTCATAAAAGCATTGTGCTTACAGTGAGAATACATATCACTCAAACATAATATTTTCTGAGCACTGGGCCTCTATCAAACGAGCACCCTCGAGAACCTCCTCAAAATAGTGCTCGGCAGCCACCCGGCCTATGGCCGAACCCTGCGCCACAACAGTGGTAGCGTCCATCTCCGCCTAGTATGCTTTAACACGGGCAAGGGCCATCCGTGAGCCTTCTATGCATGCTGACCTCTTCATCGCATTAATGCGCGGCACCGCATCAAGGAATTGCTGCACTAAGCTGAAATAGCTGTTCGGCTTTGGCCTTTCCGGCCATAGCTGATCCAGAACAGACCTCATGGCGTGTCCGGACAACTTATTCAGTTTGGCCCATTCAGCTAGCTGGTCAGTCAATGAAAGCGGCGCTCTGGAACGTGGAATTGCGTCCAGAACAGCTTGTCCACTTCACGATCTGTCTGACCTTGGAAGTACTTGGCCGCATCGGCAGCGCTCGCCGCCAAATCCATATATGCATCTGCCGAACTCCATAGCCGATCCAGAGGGGCATACCGTGGATCTCCGAACTTCCTCCGTAACATGAAGGGTTTCCCAGCCGCAATATCCCCGGCTTCCCGCAGCTCCTCCTTCGCTCTCATAGCAGAACGGGTGTCTTTGTCCGTCGCTGCGGCCTTCTCAAGGTCCGTAGCCTTCGCTCGGTTTTCTCTTTCAAGGACCCGGCAACGGTCGGCAATGTCTTTTAATTCTACGACCATCTTGGCCATCTTCTCTTGGCTCTCGCAATGTGCGGCCTTCTCGGCTTTCAACTCTTCGGCCGCCTTCAAAGCAGCCGCATTATTAATCCTCGCTTGTTCCTTGGCTCGGGCAAGTTCTGCCCACAAGGCTTCCACGGTGGCAGCTCCATCTGCAGTCACAACATATTAAAGATACTGACGTCATGCTGCTCTTACTATGTGGCATTCACCGGATAATAACACTTACCCTGTGCCTTGTCAAGCCTCTTGTTAACAAGCTTGATGTCGGCGTCTGCCGCATCTAGTTGCCGTTTTAATTTGGCAAACTCACTAGTCCGGCTAGCCACTAGAGCTTCCACCACCTGCACATAGGGGCAGTCTGGTTATTGCCTGGGAATATGATCCTCTGTTTGCCGCCGTTCTCGATGACAACCAGAGTCTCAGGGGCTACTATCTGCACAGGGCACACCTAACATGTGCAGTACTATCACATATTATCTCACGTACCTCAAAGCCTGTCAGTAGACTCATAAAGGCTTCATGTAATCCGCTTTCAGCGGACGAGATTCTCTCCATCACCGTACCCATCAGCATACGGTGTTCTTCTGAGATGGCCGCTCGCCCCACCAACTCCCTCAGAATGTTCGACCGCACACCAGACGGTGTCGGACTCTGTTGTATGCTCTCTTCGGGAGCCGGACACGGGGGACTTCGGGGGTCTACAGGATTATCTTCTAGCCTCACCGGATCCAGAGAGGCCCTCTGCGACGACACTTCGGGGTCGCCCGCTTCTGGAGCGGAGGAGTCCGGGGGAGGCGTTTCGCTCTCCATCATCTCTGGAAGAAGATCCCCCGAAGACGAGCTCATTTGAGAGGGGCTAAGGCCCGAACTGCAAGATATATGCGGTGGTTATTTTCTCAGAGAAAAAAAAGATAGCATACATTTACTATTGAAGTATTTTAGATCACTTACGACTCGTTGGAGGGCTGATCCCCCACGGACTTTGTGCGGCAAAAGAGCCCCCTGAGGTAGGACCTTTGTGGGAGACTTCTTCTCCTGTTTGGAGGCTTTGGCTTCCGAATCCTCGGAAGCAGTCCTTTTCCTCCCCCGGTCGTCCTCCTTCTGGAGACGCTCGTTCCCTCGGTTGGAACGGGTAGCGATGGGGGCCCGCGTCCGCCCGTATTACCCCCCCCCCCCGGTATCTTCCTTCAAGGGCTCCGGGCAAGGTGCGACCTCGAGCATCTTTTCCAATACCGGATTTTCCAAACCCTCAGGGAGGGGGGCCAAACACCGAATCATCTTCGCCTTTGTTAGCCAGTCCTGGTCAAAAAGCGAACTCTTAGAAATAACTTCGAATAAAAGACAGTGTGTTCGGCTAGAGGATTTCTTACTTGTTCGGCGGCGCGGTTACTGCTCAGGCCCACGTCCTCGGTAATATCCGGACATTCTACTTGAGGTCCGAAGAATGACTTGTACATCTCCTCGTGCGTCAGGTCGAGGAAACTTTGAATGGCACGTGGTCCCTCTGGGTTGAACTCCCACAAGCGAAGGGGCCGGCGTTTGCAAGGCTGGACTTGACGAACCAGCATAACTTGTATTGCACAACCAAATTAAGATCTCCCTCGAAGAGATCTTGGATGCGGCTTTGCAGTATAGGCACGTCCTTGGCTGGACCCCAGCTCAGACCTCTGCTAATCCATGACATGAGTTGTGCTGGGGGGCCCGAGCGGAAAGCGGGGGCAGCCGCCCACTTGGCACTTCTGGGAGCCATGACGTAAAACCACTCTCGTTGCCATAATTCGGATACCTCTGGAAAGGAACCTTTCGGCCATGGAGCTCATGTCATCTTGCCTATTGATGCACCTCCGCACGCTGCATGTTGCCCCTCGATCATCTTTGGCTTTACTTCAAAGGTCTTGAGCCATAGGCCGAAGTGAGGGGTAACGCGGAGGAAGGCCTCACACACGACAATAAATGTCGAGATGTGGAGAAAGGAGTCTGGAGCTAGATCGTGGAAATCTAGCCCGTAATAGAACATCAAACCCTGACAAAAGGATCCAGAGTGAGGCCTAGACCTCGAAGGAAGTGGGAGACGAACACAACATTCTCGTTGGGTTCGGGAGTAGGGACGATCAGCCCTTGAGCAGGCAGCCGATGCGAAACCTCGGCGGTCAGGTATCTGGCCTCCCTCAACTTCTTAATGTCCTCTTCCGTAACGGAGGAGGGCGTCCATCAGCCTTGAAGGCTGGATCCGGACATGGTTGAAGATCCGGAGCACCTAACCTGGGCTTTGGGTGTTAGAACTCGAGGCGGGGGAAGGGTTCGATTGAGCACGAGAGGGAAAAAGCAAAAACCTTGTCCCCTTATAAAGAGGGTGAATATCAAGCGTCCTCTTCGTAGCCATTTGGGACTCGCCTATAATCTAGGAGTCCTAGACACGGTTGGGTTACCCACGACCGCATTAATGAGAATCCTGTAATTGGGGGAACACGATCTCCGCTTCGGCAAGACGTGTCAAGAAACCGCCTCGTGTTATGTGTGCAGCTGGTTAAAAGAAACTGTTCGAATAATCACCGGGCCATGACATAACGTCATGCTACCAAAGCAAGCCAGCAAATTAGATCTGCGAAAAAATTATTCTCTCTACGATGGAATGTGGAACTTATTTTGCAGGGTTGGACACTATCCTCGTATTCAAATTCTTCTGTGATGTATTCAGAGAAGGAACCTGCCTTGCAATGCCGAAGACAATACTGCACGCCGGACTCATCGTCATTGAAGCCTGGTTCAGGGTCTACTGAGGGACAGCCGAACTATCTCCATTGGCTGGACTGTTAGACTATGAAGATACAAGATTAAAGACTTCGTCTCGTGTCCGGATGGGACTCTACTTGGCGTGGAAGGCAAGCTAGGCAATACGAATATGGATATCTCCTCCTTTGTAACCGACCTTGTGTAACCCTAACCCTCTCCGGTGTCTATATAAACTGAAGGGTTTTACTCCGTAGGACAACAACCATAACATACAATCATACCGTTGGCTAGCTTCTAGGGTTTAGCCTCTCTGATCTCGTGGTAGATCTACTCTTGTAACATCCATATCATCAATATTAATCAAGCAGGACGTAGGGTTTTACCTCCATCAAGAGGGCCCGAACCTGGGTAATACATCGTGTCCCCTGCCCCCTGTTACCATCCGGACTAGACGCACAGTTCGGGACCTCCTACCCGAGATCCGCCGGTTTTGACACCGACAGGGACCTATTCTGCACAACTCCAAAAGTCCTGAAACTCCATGGAAGTCAGTTTTAGAATACATAAAAAATATTGGGCGAAGGAAGCACCAGAGGGGGCCCCCACTATCCACGAGGGTGGGGGCGCGCCCTACCCCCCCGGGCGCGCCCTCCTGCCTCGTGGGCCCCCTGGCAGGCCTCCGGTGCCCATATTTTGCTATATGAAGTCTTTCGCCCTGGAAAAAATATAAGCAAGCTTTCGGGACGAAACTGCGCCGCCACGAGGCGGAACCTTGGCGGAACCAATCTATGGCTCCGGCAGAGCTGTTATGCCAGGGAAACATCCCTCCGGGAGGGGGAAATCATCATCATCATCATCACCATCGATCCTCTCATTGGGAGGGGGTCAATCTCCATCAACATCTTCACCAACACCATCTCCTCTCAAACCCTAGTTCATCTCTTGTATCCAATCTTTGTCTCAAAAACTCAGATTGGTACCCGTGGGTTGCTAGTAGTGTTGATTACTCCTTGTAGTTGATGCTAGTAGGTTTATTTGGTGGAAGATCATATGTTCAGATCCTTTATGCATATTAATACCCCTCTGATTATGAACATGAATATGGTTTGTGAGTAGTTACGTTTGTTCCTGAGGACATGGGAGAAGTCTTGCTATAAGTAGTGATGTGAATTTGGTATTCGTTCGATATTTTGATGAGATGTATGTTGTCTTTCCTCTAGTGGTGTCATGTGAACATCGACTACATGACACTTCACCATTATTTGGGCCTAGGGGAAGGCATTGGGAAGTAATAAGTAGACGATGGGTTGCTAGAGTGACAGAAGCATAAACCCTAGTTTATGCGTTGCTTCGTAAGGGGCTGATTTAGATCCATATGTTTCATGCTATGGTTAGGTTTACCTTAATACTTATTTTGTAGTTGCGGATGCTTGCAAGAGGGGTTAATCATAAGTGGGATGCTTGTCCAAGGAAGGGCAGTACCCAAGCACCGGTCCACCCACATATGAAATTATCAAAGTACGGAACCGAATCATATGAACGTGATCAAAACTAGCTTGACGATAATTCCCATGTGTCCTCGGGAGCGCTTTCCTTTACATAAGAGTTTGTCTAGGCTTGTCCTTTGCTAAAAAAGGATTGGGCCATCTTTCTGCACCCTATTTACTCTTGTTACTTGTTAACCGTTACAAATTACCTTATCACAAAACTATCTGTTACCAATAATTTCAATGCTTGCAGAGAATACCTTACTAAAAACTACTTATCATTTCCTTCTTCTCCTCGTTGGGTTCGGCACTCTTACTTATCGAAAGGACTACGAGAGACCCCCTATACGTGTGGGTCATCAAGACTCTTTTCTGGCACCGTTGCTGGGGAGTGAAGCGCCTTTGGTAAGTAGAATTTGGTAAGGAAAAATTTATATAGTGTGCTGAAATTTACTGTCACTTGTTACTATGGAAAGTGATCCTTTGATGGGCTTGTTCGGGGTATCTTCACCCCGACTAGTAGAGCAAAGAGTTGCTCCTCAACCTACTGAACCTACTGAAAATGTTTATTTTGAAATTTCTTCGGGTATGATAGAGAAACTGCTAGCTAATCCTTTTACAGGAGATGGAACATTGCATCCCGATTTGCACCTAATCTATGTGGATGAAGTTTCTGGATTATTTAAGCTTTCAGGTATGCCCGAGGATGTTCTCAAGAAGAAGGTCTTACCTTTATCTTTGAAGGGAAAGGCATTGACATGGTTTGGGCTATATGATGATATTGGATCATGGAACTACAACCAATTGAAATTGGAATTTCACCAGAAGTTTTATCCTATGCATCTGGTT
>NC_041388.1:493744849-493779869 GCF_002162155.2 Triticum dicoccoides | reverse complement strand
AAGCTTGGGGGAGGCTTAAGTCAATGTTATATTCATGCCCCAATCATGAGCTCTCAAAAGAAATTATTATTCAAAAAATTTATGCTCGGCTTTCTCTCAATAATCGCTCCATGCTCGACACTTCTTGTACTGGTTCTTTTATGATGAAGACTATTGAATTCAAATGGGATTTATTGGAAAGAATTAAACGCAACTCTGAATATTGGGAACTCGACGAAGGTAAGGAGTCAGGTATAACACCTAAGTTTGATTGTGTTAAATCTTTTATGGATATCGATGCTTTTCGTGAATTTAGCACTAAATATGTACTTGACTCTGAGATAGTAGCTTCTTTCTGTGAATCCTTTGCTACTCATGTTGATCTCCCTAAGGAGAAGTGGCTTAAATATCCTCCTCCATTTGAAGTAAAAGTAGTTGAACCTATTAAAGTTGAAGAAAAGACTGTCACTTATAATGTTGATCCTATTATTCCTACCGCTTATATTGAGAAACCACCTTTCCGTGTTAGAATAAAGGATCATGCTAAAGCTTCAATTGTGGTTCGTAAGAGTAATACTAGAACACCTACACCCCCTGAGCAAATTAAAGTTGAACCTAGTATTTCTATGGTTAAAGATCTCTTGTCTGATAATATTGATGGGCATGTTATTTACTTTTGGGATGAAGCTGCTAGAATTGCTAGACCCGATACTAAAAATAAACATAGACCTGTTGTAGGCATGCCTGTTATTTCTGTTAAAATAGGAGATCATTGCTATCATGGCTTATGTGATATGGGTGCTAGCGCGAGTGCAATACCTCATTCTTTATATGAAGAAATTATGCATGATATTGCACCTGCTGAGATAGAAGGTATTGATGTTACAATTAAGCTTGCCAATAGAGATACTATTTCACCGATTGGGATTGTCAGAGATGTTGAAGTCTTCTGTGGGAAAGTTAAATATCTTGTTGATTTTCTTGTTCTTGGTTCCCCACAAGATGACTTTTGTCCCATTATATTTGGTAGACCCTTCTTGAATACTGTTAATGCTAAGATAGATTGCAAAAAGGATGTTGTTACTATTGGTTTAGGGGATATGTCTCATGATTTTAATTTTGCTAAATTTCATAGACAACCCCATGATAAGGAATTGCATAGTAAAGATGAAATTATTGGTCTTGCTTCTATTTTTGTGCCTCCTAATGATCCTTTAGAACAATATTTGCTAGACCATGAAAATGATATGTTTATGAATGAAAGAAGGGAAATAGATGAAGTATTCTTTAAACAGGGACCTATTTTGAAACACAACTTGCCTGTTGAAATTCTAGGGGATCCTCCTCCACCCAAGGGTGATCCCGTGTTTGAGCTTAAACCATTACCTGACACTCTTAAATATGCTTATTTTGATGAAAAGAAGATATATCCTATTATTATTAGTGCTAACCTTTCAGAGCAGGAATATGAGAAATTATTGAAAACTCTGAAGAAGCACCATGCTACTATTGGATATACTCTTGATGATCTTAAGGGCATTAGTCCAACTCTATGCCAGCACAAAATAAAATTGGAGAAAGACGCTAAACCGGTTGTTGATCACCAACGACGGTTAAATCCGAAGATGAAAGAAGTGGTAAGAAAATAAATACTAAAGCTTCTTGAGACAGGTATAATTTATCGCGTTGCTGATAGTCAGTGGGTAATTCCTGTCCATTGTGTCCCTAAGAAGGGAGGTATTACTGTTGTTCCAAATGATAAAGATGAATTGATCCCACAAAGAATTGTTACAGGTTATAGAATGGTAATTGATTTCTGAAAATTAAATAAAGCTACTAAAAAGGACCATTACCCTTTACCTTCTATTGATCAAATGCTAGAAAGTTTATCCAAACATACACATTTTTGCTTTCTAGATGGTTATTCTGGTTTCTCTCAAATACCTATGTCAAAAGAGGATCAGGAAAATACCACTTTTACTTGCCCTTTCGGCACATTTGCTTATAGACGTATGCCCTTTGGTTTATGTAATGCACCTGTTACCTTTCAAAGATGCATGACTGCTATATTCTCTGACTTTTGTGAAAAGCTTATTGAGGTTTTCATGGATGATTTTTCTGTATATGGAACTTCTTTTGATGATTGCTTAAGCAACCTTGATTGAGTTTTGTAGATATGTGAAGAAACTAATCTTGTCTTGAATTGGGAGAAGTGCCACTTTATGGTTAATGAAGGTATTGTCTTGGGGCATAAAATTTCTGAAAGAGGTATTGAAGTTGATAAAGCTAAAGTTGATGCTATTGAAAAGATGTCGTGTCCTAAAGACATTAAAGGTATAAGAAGTTTCCTTGGTCATGCCGGGTTTTATAGGAGGTTCATTGAAGACTCCTCAAAAATTTCCAGGCCTCTGACTAATCTCTTACAAAAAGATGTTCCTTTTGTCTTTGATGATGATTGTGTAGAAGCATTTGAAATACTTAAGTAAGCCTTGATTTCTGCACCTATTGTTCAGCCTCCTGATTGGAATTTACCCTTTGAAATTATGTGTGATGCTAGTGATTATGTTGTAGGTGTTGTTCTAGGACAAAGAGTTGATAAGAAGTTAAATGTTATCGAATATGCTAGTAAAACTCTAGACAATGCCCAGAGAAATTATGCTACTACTGAAAAGGAATTTTTAGCAGTTGTATTTGCTTGTAATAAGTTCAGACCTTATATTGTTGATTCTAAAGTAACTGTTCACACTGATCATACTGCTATTAAATATCTTATGGAAAATAAAGATGGTAAACCTAGACTTATTAGATGGGTTCTCCTACTACAAGAATGTGATTTGCATATTATTGATAGAAAAGGAGCTGAGAACCCCGTTGCAGACAACTTGTCTAGGTTAGAGAATGTTCTTGATGACCCACTACCTATTGATGATAGCTTTCCTGATGAACAATTAGCTGTCATAAATGCTTGTCGTACTGCTCCATGGTATGATGATTATGCTAATTACATTGTTGCTAAATTTATACCACCTAGTTTCACATATCAGCAAAATAAAAAGTTTTTCTATGATTTAAGAAATTACTTCTGGGACGACCCACACCTTTATAAAGAAGGAGTGGATGGTGTTATTAGACATTGTGTACCTGAGCATGAATAGGAACAGATCCTACGCAAGTGTCACTCCGAGGCTTATGGAGGACACCATGCTGGAGATAGAACTGCACATAAGGTATTGCAATCTAGTTTTTGTTAGCTTACTCTCTTCAAGGATGCCCGTAAGTTTGTCTTGTCTTTTGATGAATGTCAAAGAATTGGTAATATTAGTAGATGTCAAGAAATGCTTATGAACTATTCACTTGTTATTGAACCATTTGATGTTCGGGGCTTTGATTATATGGGACCGTTTCGAACTAGAACATAAGTGTCGGTGTCAAAACCGGCAGATCTCAGGTAGGGGGTCCCGAACTGTGCATCTAAGGTGGATGGTAACAGGAGGAAGGGGACACGATGTTTACCCAGGTTCGGGCCTTCTCGATGGAGGTAATACCCTACTTCCTGCTTGATTGATCTTGATGATATGAGTATTACAAGAGTTGATCTACCACGAGATCATAGAGGCTAAACCCTAGAAGCTAGCCTATGGTATGATTGTTGTTGCCCTACGGACTAAACCCTCTGGTTTATATAGACATCGGAGGGGGCTAGGGTTACCCAGAGTCGGTTACAAGGGAGGAAATCTACATATCCGTATTGCCAAGCTTGCCTTCCACGCCAAGGAGAGTCCCATCCGGACACGGGATGAAGTCTTCAATCTTGTATCTTCATAGTCCAATAGTCCGGCTAAAGTATATAGTCCGGCCGTTCGAGGACCCCCTAATCCAGGACTCCCTCAGTAGCCCCTGAACCAGGCTTCAACGACGATGAGTCCGGCACGCAGATTTGTCTTCGGCATTGCAAGGCGGGTTGTTCCTCCGAATACTCCATAGAAGATTTTGAACACAAGGATAGTGTCCGGCTCTGCAAAACAGATTCCACATACCACCATAGAGAGAATAATATTTCCACAAATCTAATCCGCTGACAACTTTTCATAGCATGACATCACACCATGACCCGGTTATTATTCGAACCGTTTTTCTCAACTAGCTACTGCACATATTGCGAGGCGGTTTTCTTGGCACGTCTTGTTGAAGTAGAGATCGGGTCCCCTTATCACGGGATTCTCATCAATACGGGTGTGGGTGACCCAACCACGCCATCAATTATGGCGCTTGGGGAATAAGCAGTTTTATCAGGCAAGTGGGGTGGCGTAGAATCCCTGCTGCCTTTATAAGGGGATAAGGACTCCCTTTCGCACCCACGCCTTCTCCTTCCCGATCCATTCCCCTCTGCCCAAGCTCCAGCGCCCAAGCGTCCATCTTCTCTTCCCACAAAGGTTTTCCGAAAATGTCCGGATCTGGAGCAGGAGGCAAATGGATGGCCTCTACCGTCTGGGAGAAGGATATCAAAAAGCTTCGGGAGGCCGGGTATCTGGCCAAGAAAATCAGCCATCGTCTCCCGACGGCGGGACAGACCATCCCCACCCCAGAACCCCACGAGAGGGTTGTATTCCTCCCTCACTTTGTCCGGGGGCTAGGGTTTTCCCTCCACCCGTTCGTTCGCGGCATCATGTATTATTATGGGATCGATCTTCATGATCTGTCCCCTAATTCCTTCCTCAACATCTCGACATTCATTGTCGTGTGTGAGGCCTTTCTCTGCATCTCGCCACATTTTGGCTTATGACTGAAGATTTTCAATGTGAAGCCCAAGGTAGTGGGTGGCGAGCACTCCGGTGGCGCTATGCTGAGCAAGATGCCCAATGTTACATGGCCAACAGGCACCTTTAATGATTCCGTCAAGGAGTAGCAACAGAAGTTGTTTTACATCACCAAGCCGCACGACACGGAATGGGCCGCTACTCCCGAGTTTCGATCTGGTGCCCCCTGCGGCTCACATCCTGGGTCAAGAAGGGCCTGAACTGGTCCTCGTCCGATGAATTGTCAGTGCTCCAGACGCGCGTTAAAGATATGGGAGACAAGAACATTGAACTCGTCAATGTGGTCCAGGTGATGTTAGTTCGCCGGATCCTGCCTTGTCAACACCGGACTTGCAATCTATGGGAATTCGATCCGGCCAAGCACCAAATCTTGCGGGATATTTTCGGATCCTCGCACAAGGACATCTGGAAGGTGCTTTTCAAGTCCAGCAAAGCATGGTCAGACTCCGCTGAAGACCGCGGGTACCAACTGTCCCGCCCTGCAAGTTCGTGAAGTAATCGTACTTTTTGTCCGCGGGACCCAAGGGAAGCGCTTAATGTGTTTTCCATAATTCTCCTAGGGCTGGACGAAGAAGGTGGAGCGGATTCATTGTCCGGCCCCGCTGCCCGAAGAACCGGCCGTCCCACTTCTGACAAAGATGCTGGTCCCGGCGCCTTACAAGGTGCCGAACAAGACGACCGAGAAGGGGGCCAAAAAGACCCGGGGCGGCCTTCGTCGCCGCGGCACTTCGGACACAATATCCGAAGGCTCTGATGCCCGTTCCGCCTCCGGATAGGATGAGGAGGAGGAGGAAGATGAATCCCCTACAGGGGAAAGAAAGAAGAGGACGGCCTCTGCACACTTGGAGGCCGAGTTGCCTAAAAAGGGGGAAAGTTCCTCCTTCGGAGGAGTTCACTGCCGCCGCCGACAGCGGCCCGGCGTGGGATCCCAGGGCCCAGCCCCTGGTAAACTCCTGAGTATATACAGTTCGAGTACGTTTATGCATTCAGACTTATCATGGCATCATATTTCAATCTGAGCCATATTTTTTGCAGTCCGGCGAGGTCCCGTACCGAACAATCCTCATCAGAGGATTCATTGAGCTCGGATGCTATGGAAAGCGGGACGCCCCCGAAGGCCCCTTCCTTCGAATAGGTGAATGCCACCGAGGCTTCGTCCCAGAGGCACCTAGGCCAAGGGGGAGAGGAAAAGACCGTGAAGGCGGCGCCTGGAGGTAAAACTTCAGGGGTCGAACGCATGGGGGAGCAAATTCCCATGGGAGCTGACGGCGGGGGCCATCTTGAATTCAGCTCCCAGCCAGATGCAGTTCCGAAGACCAATACGGCTCTAGAATCAAGCAAGCAGCCTCTCTCAGCTGGAGGGGGTATACCGGCAACCTCTGTCCAACTAGAGGCGTCGGATGCTTTGTTGGTGGCGCTAAAGAACGCCTCCATCATCGATGAACACCGTGCCCTTATGGGTGCGGTGATTGAGAAGATTCAGTCTGCTGAGAGTGGACTGAATGGAGCATGTATTAGCCTTATAAAAGGTTTTGAGGTATGTTTTTCGAACAGTGTCATAGTGTGGATAGTAGCCCCTGATACGCTATTCGGTGAAAGAAAAAGCCAGACAGAGGATCAAATTTTGTGTTCGCATGAAGACTCATTGAATGACATCTATTTCTCTTCTGTTATAAGCAGGTGTCTGAAGCGGCTGCTGCCTCTCATACTGCGGAGATCTCTGGACTGAATCAAAGTCTGGAGCGGTCCAAAGAAGAACTTGGCCAGATGAAAATACAGTTGGGAGAGAAACAAGGTATGCACAAGGCTTGTTCGCGTTTATTGCGAATGAATTTTCAGTATGATGAAATAGGCTTCATGATTTGCACTAGGGATGGTGACCGAAGTCGAGGCCCTCAAGAAGGCTGTGGCCGAGGCCGAGGAAAAGGCAACCACAGAGCAGGCTCTTCATGAGAAGTACGAGGCCAGGGCTATTAAAGCTGAGCAGGAGCTGCAAGAGGCCGTGAAGAAATGCGAGACCTTAGAGCAGAGTTTAACGGAGAAAGAATCCGAACTCACCAAGGCGCGTCAGGCCATGAGCGATGCCCGTGGGGAAACCCAAAGCGCCCTGCAGGGGATCCAAGAGGCGAGGAAGATCGCAACGGGTAAGGCTTTTTCCTTGTAAAGCAAGTATTTGAGGAGAAGATTATGTTTCTAATTTTGAATTCGGATTTCTCCAGGGGTATTTGCAGAGCTGCCCCGTAGCATATCAAATGCCGCCCAATTCTACCAGGCCGAAGAAAGGAACACTGCGGATAAGCTCTTCTGGTCGCAGTTTTTGGCACCGAATCATCCGGTGCCTTTTGTCGATCAACTAAAACATCTGATCGAACTGCCTAAGGCGGCGGAACTAGCCATGAAGGATTTGATTATCTGGTTGTGGCCTACCGAGGCGATTCCAGGCAGCTACTTCGGGCTCGTGAAGCGGCTTGTAAGCGCTTGCCCTCGACTTGACGTCATCAATCGGTCGGCCTGCATAGAGGGTGCGCGAATGGCCTTCGCCCGCGTGAAGGTGCACTGGGGGAAGATGGATGCTGAGAAGCTGATGACCGAAGGGCCGCCCGAGGGGAAGGAACACCGCAATCCCGAATTATATTATGAAGGTGTCCTGAAAGGATCCTACCTTGCAGCGGGGCTATGCACCAAGGATATTGTATTCCCATGAATGCCAATCATGTTGTCCTTTGTAATGTTTGAACAAGGTCATTTATTTATTACCTGTTATATAAAAGTTTACCCTCCTGTGCGGCCGTTTTATATATTAAGCCTGAGAGTTGGCCAGTCATCGGCTTCTGCCCCCACGTAAGAAGTACGGGGGTGTTCGGGATAAACCTGAGCACTCTTTATCCCAGTTTTGGGTCCTTCGAAGGAGGTGCTCAGCACAACGAACCAGGCAATCGGACTATAGGGCTTTATCACTCTCACTTAGCCATAGGAGCTTTATTAAGGTAGGCGCAGCCCCTAGTGTTCGGAAGACCGTACTAGGGGCTCTATAAGCACCTGATCGGAGAAAAACCGATCCATCGCAGTCTGCATTGGTGATGGCATTATGCGGGAGAAATCCTTAAAGATTTTATGACCTCTCGAACGGCTGACCAGCTCTCGCCGTATCATGACAGTCAGTTGTCGTCTTTCTCTAATGAGGTGCTCGTCCGGAAGAACCGGGACCTCTAGGAATTCGGCTCGTATTATTGTGAAGGTTGTGTTTATACTTTTGCATGAAAGTATTATTATGCCTCATGTGCGGTCATTTATGTGTGTCATATATATATATATATATATATATATATATATATATATATATATATATATATATATATATATATATATATATATATATATATTTTGATCACAACCTGACCTGCCCCGCTAGTAGTTCTTTGAACTTCCCTGTGAACTAGGTTGAACTTCCGCCAACATTGCCCAAATGGGGCTTGCGATATACCGTTGGAAAGCTATGGACACCAATATCATGACCCAACTTAAATTTTTGGCAAAATATAAGTGTTTTAAGAGTAGTTTTGAAAACCGTTTTTTCTTCGCACAAAAAATGTGAATCATATTTTCGATCGCATTTCTAAACCGTTTATCGGAATGGGGCATATAATATGGCGTTGGAAAGCTACTGCAAAACCGCTCCCTCCACATGTTGAAAGTTTTCTCTAATTCCAAATGGTTAAATAATAATTGGAAAAAACATAAAATTTCATAAACCGAACAGCTGAGTTCGATTTTTTGATGTCATTTCTAAACGGCTAATCCAATGGAGGCATATGATACGGCATTGGAAAGCTTATGAAAATGCGCTACTTTTTCATCTTGAAAGTTTTTTTTTCTAATTTTGAATGGTTTAAGAGTAATTTAGAAAATGGTCCAAGTCCTACCGACTTCGTATTTTCGAGCTAATTTTTTAAACATTCGTCTGAATGCAGCGAATGATATGGCGTTGGAAAGCTTGAACAAATGCGAAACTTTTTGGTATGTATTGTGTCTCCCAATTCTTTACGGTTTTAAGTCAGTTTCGAAAATGGAGAAAATGTATTTTCGCCGTAATTTCTACAAACTTTATCGGAATGGGGCAAATAATATACCGCTGAAAAGCTACGGAAAATGTGAAACTTTTTCATGTTGATGGTTTTTTCTGATTCCTATCCGTTTTCATGTAATTTCGAAAACGGGGGGATCATGTGTTCTTCCTTTATCGCAAAACAGATTCTTCGAAAATGCACCACGTGAAGAACCTGAACTTCTCGGCGCGTGTACCTGAACTTCGCTCTGTTTTTCACGTGATGTTTTTGCTCATAGGTCTCCATCCACTGCTCGTAACTCTCCATCCACTCACCGGAATTGAGCAAGTGATATACCAGTGGAAAGCTGCTATAAGCACATAACTTTCCCGTGTTGATCGTTTTTTCACACTCGTGATGATTTTAGAAGTTTTTCATCTGAAATTCATTCAGCGTAGTAGTTGAACTTCATGCTGTTTTCACGTTGAACTTCTGTGACGTATTTTCGTTTGTAATTTTCTCATCCATTCGTCAGTGCTACACAAATGACATTCTTGTTGTACAAACCTCTCGCACAATAATTTTTTTAACTTTCTCCGACGGAGTACTTGAACTTATAACGACAACAAATTTAGCCTTTGCATTTTTATTCTTTTTAATACAAAATGCACACCGCGTAGAACGTGAACTTCTCGTAGTTTATCAACCTGAACTTCTCTCGGTTAAGTGAAAATATCTAAGTTTATTATAAATATTAATCTGAAATTCTTAATCCTTTTTTTGTGAATTTTGAAGCGCTCCATTTTTAAAAGTTGAACTTCTTGTTATTTTATTTTTGAACTTCTTGCTTCCATTATTTCATAATGAGGGAAATTTGAGTTTTCTATAATCATCGAACTTCTCCATCTTTTTAATATGGACTTCCTGGTTTTTTTCTTAATCTTTTTTATGAATAAAAATATTTTAAGACACCAAAACAACATTTTTGTGTGTGGTTTTGCATTGGTTTGCACGTCAAAGCACGTCATCTTTAGAAATTGAACTTCTCCTTTCCTTTTTCTTTTCTATCAACATTGTTCAGCACGTCGAACCACGTCATCTTTAGAAATTGAACTTCTCCTTTCTTTTTGTTTTCTTTCAACATTGGTTTGCACGTCGAACCGCTTCATATTTACAAATTGAACTTCTCCTTTTCTTTTTGTTTTCTTTCAACATTGGTTTACACGTTGAACCGTGTCATCTTTACAAATTGAACTTCTCCCTTTATTTTTCTTTTCTTGCATGTTTTACCTTGCATGTTTAAATTTATTTTTGAACTTGCTGAGATAACACACTTGACCTTCTCGAACACAACATTTTGACCTTCGCAAAACATAAATTAAAGCCAAACTTTTAACCTACAAAGCATGTACAATTTTCTCCACTTTTTCAAGAATAAACGTTGAATCGCCCCATTAGTTTGACATGAACTTCTGCTGCACATTTTCAAATGTCAGTTCGATTTTTCTTTTTCAAAAGCACATTGAGCTTTTTTATTTTGGCCTGGGCGGTCCATTTTTTGTTCATAGATGAATTTATTCAGTATGTGGTACACGTGAACTTTAAGAATTTCTGAAATATGAACTTCGCATTCTATTGAAATTCAAGAAAATTACACACAACAATACACATACACTTCGTGTGCTACATGTATTAACACAATGACGAATGCACACATCTGAAAGAGCATAAAGTTCTCACACAGAGTTCAAAAAATAGAGAGAATTTTTTTCCACAAGAAATGTTGGTCGTTTTTGGTAGGAACCTGTATAGTTTTTCAATTGGTTTGCACGTTGAACCACATCATCATTAGAAACCGAACTTCTCTTTTTATTTTCTTCTAATAAAAACACAACATTATAAAGGAAATAAAAATTTCTTTTGGCAATCCTTTTGGACGGGGAACCATCCTCACATCAAAGAATGAACATACTGTTTTGCAATGAAGGTATGCATTTAAAAAAACACACACATATACAATACACACTTGACCTTCTGCAACACAACATCTTGACCTTCACAAAAACAAAACTTTTAATCCAAATAAATCGCGCACTAGTACAAGCAGGTGCCAGTGAAGCCGCCAAGCGTGGCTGCCGGAAAGTTCATATGCACAATAGCAAATCCCGCAGCTTGTTCACACATTGAACCTTTCAAAAATTGAACTTCTCATCCACAATTTTTTTGTATCAACATCTCATATGCACAATAGGTCACGGCGGCATTGTGCATGTAGCTGTAGAAATCTGAATTTGTTCAGAGAAGTAAGAACTCTGAACCTGTAGCTATAGAATATGAACTTCTACTTTTCTGAAAAACTTGGTTATTGTGGCTGGAGGACGGAGGACCCGGATGGGGGTAGCGCTCGTCAGCCCATGGGCACCCGGGATGGCGTCGCGTGTGCGGCCTTGGGTGGTGGCAGCTACAGAGGTAGGGGAAGGCCGGCCTGTGGAGGAGGAGGTGCTAGAGAAAAGCTACAGCCGCAGGTTGAGGAGTGCCGTGGAGGTCGCTTGCTGTTGTGGGAAGCCGGTGGCCGTAGTGTGAAGCTCCTCGTCCACCCGAGATGCTCGACCAGACCTGCAGTTGATGGGACCAGAACTGCAGTCGACGGGAAGGTCAAGACGACCGTCACTGGAAGTTCAGCAACCCTTGTAGATCCACCGGAGTCGTGTCTTCACCGGAGAAAAGAGATGAAGGAGCGGCGCATGGCTAGGAGGCGGCCGGAGGAGCTGTGGTGGTGGCGAATCCGGGGATGCCCCGGTGGTTGGGGGCGGCGCGAGGCCGGCGGCGCCAGCTGTGTGCGCGGCGGCAGCGGTGGAAGCGTGCATGAGGGGTGCTCGGGGGAAGCCGGCCGGCTGGGATCCGCGGTGGCGGAGCAGGGTAGGGCGGGGGCGGCAGCGCGCGGGATGGGGCGGCGGCGGCGCGGGATGGGGTGATGGCGGCAACGCGCAGCATAGGCGAGGTAGGAGGCGGCACTGGGTGGGGCGGCAACGGCGGCCCGCGGTGTGCGAGGTAGGAGGCGATGCGAGGTGGGGCTGCGGCGGCGATCCGTGGGGTGGTGCGGCTGGATCGGGGGAGGTTGAGGGGAACGTGGGGAGGAAGGGAGGTTGCGGGAGAGAGGACATGATTTCATGTTGTTTTTTTTCTCGGGAGTTCGGGAGGACCTCCGTCGCCCCTATATAGGCTGACGTGATCCAAATAGTTATTTTGATCCCGGGATTAGAATAGTGTCTCTCTCTCTCTATATATATATATCCTGAAAGTTTGCAGTCGTCGGCTTTAGCCCCCATGTATGTAATGCGGGGGTGTTCGCAAAAGCGCATCTTCACACTTGATCCAACGTCTTGGTCCATTAAGGAGGTGGTAGCGCGGTGAACGAGGCAATAGGACTATATTGCTTTAACACTTTCACTTAACCATAGGAGTTTGACAGTGGGGCTACTATATAGCCCCTGGTACTTCCGCGCTCATCCAAATACGGGGCACGTACGTACATGACCGGGAAACCGGCCCTTCGTTAATGCGGAGGAATCCCGAAGATTTCGCTAAGTCATCGAGTAGTTGACTAGTCTCACGCTTTATCATGACAGTCAGTTTTCGGCTTTCTCTACTGAGGTGCTCATCCGGATGAAGCAGGGCACAATCGTAGTAGTTCTCCCGGTGCCACCTTAGCTGATAGAGCGGAACGTAAGGTAGAAAAACGTGGGAGCCGGGCAAACCCAACATTTGACCAAAGAGATGATTCGAAGCTGATGCATATAAGGCCAAACTCGCGACGCCGAACACTCCCTAAGGTATTCGGTCTTTACAACATATTCCTGGCTGAGTAATGCCCTTGATAGTGAACCCTGAGTGTCCAGGTGCGTGCATTATTCTGACGTGGCAAAATGCCAATAACGTCAGCATCCCTCTCGGTTATACTGAGTATCCGGAGGATGTGAAGCAACAAGAGACAGTAAAAAAGGTTTACACAGGGTCTTAGTCTAAAAAGAAACCTTTGAGCGGGTCCCTGCTGCACATTTGCGCCTGTGTCTTCGTTGTGCCGTATCCTGGAAGGGTGTAGCACGATTATCATCTGTAAAAGAGAAGAACTTAGGTGAAAGTTGTCGTGTGAAAAATTGGTTATTCTCAATAAACCATTAAAATTCAATATAAGTAAGGTTGAGCCGAACTGTAGTCCTTTTTACATGCGGCAAGCCCCTGGTACTGCCTATAGGGGTATATTCGTCAAACCAATCTCAGGTTTACCTAAGCTGTTATAGCTAGTGATGTGCCGGACTTGTCTAACCGTGTCCATGGTCTTGACGACTGATCATTTATTCTGGTTGGAGAGGTCGTTTAGTGTTCAGCTGCTGAAGCTGCCACACTTTCTTCCGCGCGTAAGGAACACTCAACATTTCCGCTAACTGTGACGATGCCACATTGACTGGGCATCTTAAGCTTAAGGGAAGCGTAATGCGGTACTGCATTAAAACGAGCAAAAGCTGCTCTTCCGAGTAGTGCTTGATAGCCGCTTCGGAATGGAGCGATGTCGAAGGTTAACTTTTCACTTCGGAAGTTGTCGGGAGAACCGAATACAACCTCTAGTACTAGAGAGCCCGTACAGCGGGCCTCTGGGCCTGGTATTACTCCTTTAAAGGTAGTATTGCTTTGGCTGATTCTTGTTGGGTCTATCCCCATTTTGCGGACTGTGTCCTGATATATCAGATTAAGACTACTGCCGCCGTCCATGAGGACTTGGGTGAGATGGTATCCGTCGATAATTGGGTCTAGTACCAAGGAAGCCAGTCCTCCGTGTCGGATACTCGTCAGGTGATCCCTGCGATCAAAAGTGATCGGGCAAGCCGACCAAGGGTTGAACTTAGGGGTGATGGGCTCTACGGCGCATATGTCTTGGAGTGCATGTCTGCTCCTTATTTTACGTGAATCATGTTCACTGTTTTGACCTCTGGTGGGAATTTTTTCTGTCCCCCGGTGCTTTGCTGGCGAGGCTCATCCTGGTCTTCACTTGGTGTTTCCTTCCCCTTGTGTTTGGCGTTTAACTTGCCGGCTTGCTTAAAGACCCAGCATTCTCTGTGGGTGTGATTTGCAGGTTTGTCTGAGGCGCCATGAATCTGACATAATTTGTCTAGAATCTTGTTTAGGCTGGACGGTCCATCTCTGTTGCCTTTGAAAGGCTTTTTCCGCTGACCGGGTTGAGAGCCCCTGAACCCGGCATTTACTGTCGTGTTGTCTGGGTTGTCTTCGTTATTGCGACGCTTGTTTTTAATGCGTCGTGGTTTTTCCATTGCCATCCCTTACTTCAGATGTGCCTGAGTCGCTGGTGCTACTACGGGCCAGCCAGCTATCTTCGCCCGCGCAAAAGCGGGTCATGAGGCTTGTTAGGGCTGCCATTGTCCTTGGCTTTTCTTGGCCGAGGTGTCTGGCGAGCCATTCGTCTCGGACGCTGTGTTTGAAAGCTGCTAAGGCTTCGGCGTCCGGGCAATCGACGATTTGATTCTTCTTAGTGAGAAATATGTTCCAAAGCTTTTGGGCAGACTCTCCGGGCTGTTGAATTATATGACTTAGATCGTCTGCATCCGGAGGTCGGACATAGGTCCCTTGAAAGTTAGCCCTAAAAGCATCCTCAAAATCCTCCCAACTTCCAATTGAATTTTCAGGGAGGCTCTTTAGCCAGTGCTGAGCTGGTCCTTTCAACTTGAGGGGCAGGTATTTGATGGCGTGGTGATCGTCTCCGCGAGCCATATGGATATGGAGGATGAAGTCCTCAATCCAGACCCAGGGTCCATCGTCCGTCGTATGCCTCTATGTTCATGGGTTTGAATCCCTTTGGAAATTCATGATCCAGTACCTCATCGGTGAAGCATAGGGGGTGTGCAGCACCCATGTATTTGGATGTATCATGGTGTTCTGACGGTTGTAGTGTTCGATTTTGATTCTGCGCTGGAGCGCGCTTCCTAGATCCGTATATGGATCTGGTCATGCCGTCTTTTTGATGCAAGTCCTCACGTAAATCGTGTGCTAACTTATGCGCGGCCTTGTTAGCCTCTCTATCGCGGCTGTGAGGTGGTTGATCCGACCGATCGGCCGTTTTATTTTTCGGCTGTGTAGGCTCTAAGGCCTCGTCATCGAATTGGGGCAGTAGCTTGCGCTTTGGGTAACTTTGTGTGGCGACTGCCACCGTACTTTTCCGTAGTGTCCCGCACTTTGTTCCATCTACTGATGAGTGTATTTTGCACAGCCTTTTGTTTCTGCTTCTTAAGACTCCTTGCGGTGGCAATAAGCCTTATGTGGAGGTTCTCTTGTTCCAAGTTCCTTTCTGGGATGGTATGTATATCATCATCCAGACTATTCTCTTCTCCGGAGACAGTTTGATGATTTCTAACCTTGGCGTCACCATGATCGGATAGTGGCTCCATACTATGTTCGCCGTCCGCTGGCTCGTCCTTCTCTATTGCATTGGAGTCGACCGGAGTCTCATTATTTCTTGCGTTCTTATCGTTGTTTTTGCCGAGGCGGGATTTGGAGCGGCATCTGCGTCATCGCTTTGGTTGCTTCTCGAGGGGGTTATCCTTCGTTGCATCCTCCCGTTCCTCATCATTGTCTTCTTTGGGTGAATCCACCATATATATATCATGAGATGAAGTGGCTCTCCAGCGCCCTGTCGGCGATGGTTCCTATTCATCTCCAGGATCGTCGTCCATTCTGTCGATGTCTTCGGAGACGAAATCGAGCATGTCGGTTAAATCGTCGACAGTGGCTACTAAGTGGGTGGTGGGTGGGGAGCCAATTTCTTCGTCATCCGCATCCCATTCTAACCGGACATAGTTCGGCCAAGGGTCTCCTGACAGGGAGAGAGACCTCAAGGAGTTTAGCATGTCGCCAAAGGGCAAGTGCTGAAAGATATCCACGGAGGTAAACTCCATGATCGGTGCCCAATCGGATTTGATAGGCACGGACACAAGCGGCTCGGAGCCCATAGCCGGGGACGAATCCAACTGTTCGGCAACACGGGTCTCATAGGAGGTGAAGTCAGTATTCAGCTCTATCACCGCTGAGAGTGCGGCCTCCGTGGCGGGGTCCATCCACCCATCCTTAGATGGCGCAATTTGTTCCGGATTGAGGCCTAGAGTAGTTGCAGGTGCGATCTCCCGAACACTGTCCGACAGCAGAGCTAAGTCATGTTCGTCGTGATTGTGCGGCGCACTTGACATGGGCTCTAATTCGTCGAAGATCAAGTCTCCGCGGATGTCGGCAGTATAGTTCAAGTTTCCAAACCTGACCTGATGGCCAGGGGCGTAGCTCTCGATCTGCTCCAGATGGCCAAACGAGTTGGCCTGTAGTGCGAAGCCGCCGAATACGAAGATCTATCCGGGGAGAAAAACCTCACCTCGGATCGCATCGTTGCCGATGATCGAAGGAGCCATCAAGCCTTATGGTGACGGCACAGTGGAACTCTCAATGAAAGCACCAATGTCGGTGTAAAAACTGGCGGATCTCGGGTAGGGGGTCCCGAACTGTGCGTCTAAGGCGGATGGTAACAGGAGGCAGGGGACACGATGTTTACCCATGTCCGGGCCCTCTCAATGGAGGTAATACCCTACTTCCTGCTTGATTGATCTTGATGATCTGAGTATTACAAGAGTTGATCTACCATGAGATCCTTGAGGCTAAACCCTAGAAGCTAGCCTATGGTATGATTGTTGTTGTCCTGCGGACTAAACCCTCCGGTTTATATAGACACCGGAGGGGGCTAGGGTTACCCAGAGTCGGTTACAAGGGAGGAGATCTACATATCCGTATTGCCAAGCTTGCCTTCCACGCCAAGGAGAGTCCCATCCGGACACGAGACGAAGTCTTCAATCTTGTATCTTCATAGTCCAATAGTCCGGCTAAAGTATATAGTCCGGTCGTTCGAGGACCCCCTAATCCAGGACTCCCTCAATAAGGCATATTGGGCCATTAAAGAGCTCAATTATGATTTCAAACTTGCAGGTGAGAAGAGACTATTTGACATTATCTCACTTGATGAGTGGAGAACCCAGGCCTATGAGAATGCCAAATTGTTTAAGGAAAAAGTTAAAAGATGGCATGACAAAAGGATACAAAAGCGTGAGTTTAATGTAGGTGATTATGTATTGTTATACAACTCTCGTTTAAGATTTTTTGCAGGAAAACTCTTCTCTAAATGGGAAGGTCCTTACGTTATCGAGGAGGTCTATCGTTCCTGTGCCATAAAAATCAACAACTTTGAAGGCACAAATCCGAGGGTGGTGAACGGTCAAAGAATCAAACATTATATCTCAAGTAATCCTATAAATGTTGAAACTAATGTTATTGAAACCGTAACCCCGGATGAGTATATAAGGGACACCTTCCAGAATGTTTCAGCCTCCGAAAAAGAAGAGGTATGTGGTGCGGTAAGTAAACCGACTCCAAAACAGTTATAATAGCAATTTTTCTCCACTTTGGAATATTTAAGAAAATAGGAAAATAAGGAGTAGTCCGGAAAGGACACAAGACATCCACGAGGGTGGAGGGCGCGCCCCTGCCTCGTGGGCACCTCGTGTATCCTCCGGACTCCGTTTTCTTGCACGATACTTCTTTTGGTCGGTAAAAATTCATTATATAATCTCCCGAAGGTTTTGACCACTGTACCATGCAAATATCCTCTGTTTTTGTTTTGAGTTGTTTTTGCTGCAGATTTGGATCGAGATGTATTCTCAAGAATCAGATGGGGAGAGCCGGGTATCCCACCCGACACCGAGACCAAGAGCAAACAGTGATGCTCACCACTTTGGGCCATCAACAGAGGAAGAGATGGAGGCCAACTTGAAAAGGATAGATGCCATGGAAGAGGATCAAGAAGTTACTTCTTGTTTCTGAGCCAGATTCACGATGGGGGAACTACATAGCTCAACTATTCCAAACTCGGTCATCCCTTCCAATGTTAGATTTATTTCTTATGAAAATATGAAAAAGAGTGTTACTTGTTCCCCCGCAGCTATGCAACATCCATGGGTGAAAGGAGCTTTAGCCGTCACGGGCAAGCTCTGTAAAGAAATAATGGACCTGAAGCAGCAAGTCAATAAGCTCGAGGAAGAGAATCGTATCCTGAGGGGCATCATCGCCAAGAATGCCACATCACCCTCTCCGAAGAAAGGGACATAAATAGATGGGTATGGGCACTCCCCTTGGCAACAACCAAGCTTGGGGGAGTGCCCCGGTATCGTATCACCATCACACTTTTATCTTTACCATTTTTCTTAGTTTGATCCTTTTGGTAATATCTTGATCTAGTAGAATAAAGTTTTAGTATGATCTAGTTTTGAGTTTTGCTTTATGATCCTTCTATGTAATCGAGTCCGTGAGCTATACATAATAAAGATTAGTGTTTTGTCAAGGGCTTTGCTATCTTGCTACGATCTTGAGAAAAAAAGAGAAAGAATAGAAATAAATAAAGAGATCATATTGATCTTATGGAGAGTAATGACTTCACATATAGAGCGTATGATGAATAAAAGTTACTGAGAGTTGACAAACATAGTTTTGGTCATCGTTACAATTAATAGGAAGTAATAAAGAAAGAGAGGTTTTCACATATAAATATATTATCTTGGACATCTTTTATGATTGTGAGCACTCATTGAAATATGACATGCTAAAAAGTTGATGTTGGACAAGGAAGACAACATAATGGGTTATGTTTTCTTACATCTGAAATAAATTATATTGTCATGGATCATCCAACATATTGAGCTTGCCTTTCCCCCTCATGCTAGCCAAATTCTTTGCACCATGTAGAGATACTACTTGTGCTTCCAAATATCCTTAAACCCAGTTTTGCCATGAGAGTCCACCATATCTACCTATGGATTGAGTAAGATCCTTCAAGTAAGTTGTCATTGTTGCAAGCAATAAACTCTCTAAATATGCATGATTTATTACTGTGGAGAATATAAGCTTTATACGATCTTGTGATGTGGAAGAAATAAAAGCGACGAACTGCATAATAAAGGTCCATATCACATGTGGCAATATAAAGTGACGTTCTTTTGCATTAAGATTTCGTGCATCTAACCATAAAAACACATGACAACCTCTGCTTCCCTCCGCAAAGGGCCTATCTTTTATTCTTGTCTTATACTTTATACAAAGAGTCATGGTGATCTTCGCCTTTTCCTTTTTTACATTTTATCCTTTGGCAATCACTGTGTGTTGGAAAGATCCTGATATATATAGCTAATTGGATGTGAGTTTTCATGAACTATTATTGTTGACATCACCCTTGAGGTAAAAGGTTGGGAAGCAAAACTATAAGCCCCTATCTTTCCGTGTGTCTGATTAAAACTTCATACCCATAAATATTGCGTGAGTGTTAGCAATAGTGAAAGACTAAATGATAGTTGAGTATGTGGACTTGCTGAAAAGCTCTTATGTTGACTCTTTTTGATGTTATGATAAATTCCAATTGCTTCAATGACTGTGATTATAGTATGTTAGTTTTCAATGAAGTTTCTGATTCATACTTGAATTGTTAATGAATTGTTACTTTAGCATAAGAAATCATATGAGAATATATATATATATGTGTGTGTGTATGTATGTGTTACGGTTCTAAGAATGATCATGATGCCCTCATGTCCGTATTTTATTTTATCGACACCTCTATCTCTAAACATGTGGACATATTTTTTGATATCGGTTTCCGCTTGAGGCAAGCGAGGTCTAAGCTTGGGGCAGTTGATACATCCATTTTGCATCATGCTTTTATATCAATATTTATCGCATTGTGGGTTGTTATTACACATTATGTAAAAATACTTATGCCTATTCTCTCTTATTTTACAAGGTTTACACAAAGAGGGAGAATGCCGGCAGCTGGAATTTTGGGCTGGAAAAGGAGCAAATATTAGAGACCTATTCTGTACAACTCCAAAAGTCCTGAAACTCCACGGAAGTCAGTTTTAGAGTATATAAAAAATATAGGGCGATGGAAGCACCAGAGGGGGGCTACTCACCATCCATGAGGGTGGGGGCGCGCCCCCAGCCTCGTGGGCCCCCTGGCAGGCCTCCGGTGCCCATCTTTTGCTATATGAAGTCTTTTTCCCTGGAAAAAATATAAGCAAGCTTTCTCGATGAAACTCCGCCGCCACGAGGCGGAACCTTGGCGGAACCAATCTAGGGCTCCGGCGGAGCTGTTCCGCCACTACAAAAAAATACACTTCCGTGATGATATGTGTTTTTCATAGTAGGTCACGTTTTCTGTCATGCATGTACATCCATGACAAATTTATGACAGAATCAAGATAGTCATAACTGTGTTGTCATAGAAGTGTTCCATGACATTACCAAAATTATCATCATGAAAGTGTCCACTTCCATGACGATAAATCGCGCGTCACAGAAGTGCTTTCGTCAAGGGTGACCGACACATGGCATCCACCGTAACGGAACGCCGTTAAGCTATCGGGTCCGGTTTTGGATCCGATAACCCATTAACAGCCCCGACCAATGGGGATTTTCCACGTGTAAAATCATCATTGGCTCGAGGAAACACGTGTCGGCTCACCGTTGGGACAGATGTCATCCACTCATTGGACCCAAAGCGCCTATGATACGTCGACACATTGCACGGCCTAATAGAGGCCCATTCCTGTGAAAAGGCTGGCCCGTTTGATTTGGTCAAAAGGTGGCGGGCTGGCCCACGGCAAGCCTGTTAAGGGAATGTTCGCATATAGCCCATTTATAGCCCGCTAACCCAGGGCCCATTTACGGCCTATCCAAATTAGGCCCAGTAGCATCATCTGGGCCGTCTAATATAATTCCAACCCGTTTTAACTTCTGGCCCATGTATGGCCCATGACATCTTTCAGCCCATATGAGGCCCTTAGTAACCCTTGGCCCATTAACGGCCCGTGGTAAAACTAGCCCGTAATGAACAGTGTATCACTTTATCCCCATTAACGGCCCATTATTCCGTTGGGCCGTTTCCAACCCATGTTATCTTTCGGCCTTCTCAGGGCCCATTTATTCTTGGGCTCATTTCCAACATTCGTGTACTTTTGGCCCGTTACTGTCATTTTATGCTTGTGGGCCTAATTCAGCCCGTGGTTACAGTCGGCCCGTTTGTGGCCCATTAATACGTTGGGCCATTTTCATAGTGTCATCAAATACGGCCGATTAACGACGACCCGTTATGGTCGGCCCATGAACAGATGATTTCAACTCTAGCCCATTTACGACCATAATGTGGTCTGTTATTGGCCCATGTTTGGCCAACCGATCATACGGCCCATAGAAGGCCCATTGATGATACGGCCCGTAGAAGGCCCATTGTGTCTACGACCCGTATAAGGCCCATTGTTTCTATGCCACGTAGAAGGCCCATTGTTTCTATGGCCCTTAGAAGGCCCATTGTTTCTACGGCCGGTAGGAGGCCCATGTTAACTACAGTAAATATGTAGCCCATGGTTAATGTGGCCTAGTTTTAAAAAATAGGTTATTGCGTCCACTAGCAAACCGCGGAAAAAGAACTGCACTGACTACAAGAAAACAAATAAAAAAGACAATAAGGAAATAAATAAGCAAGCAACTTACGCTAGGCTATCACGGCTATTACACATATTACATCCACTGGGCATCAAAGTTCGCCACCAGTGCAAATATAGGGAACACCCTACACTATACAAAAATGGCTTGCTGTTTTCTTCAGTCGGTGGCTGCACGTTAAGAACAAATTTTGTATCGCACAAAAACAAATTACAACTATAAAACAAAAGGAAGGTTGGCATAAAAGTTAATAGTCTAGTAGATAAATGCACCACCAGAAGTTCAGAAGCTCAGTTCATTTGACCTGACTGTTACATTTTCATGTTGTATTGTCCGATGGAGCACCATAACCTTCGCCTTCAGTTCTCCTAGGCTCCCGAACAACATAGAAAATGTCTAATAGTCTGGTTTCAAAACCATGCATATCTTGACAACATCGAACAATGTCTCTCCTTATTTCACAAAGGGTCTTTGTCGGTGTCAAAACCGGCGGATCTCGGGTAGGGGATCCCGAACTGTGCGTCTAGGCCGGATGGTAACAGGAGGCAGGGAACACGATGTTTTACCCAGGTTCGGGCCCTCTTGATGGAGGTAAAACCCTACATCCTGCTTGATTAATATTGATGATATGGGTAGTACAAAGTAGATCTACCACGAGATTAAGGAGGCTAAACCCTAGAAGCTAGCCTATGGTATGATTGTTGTATATGGAGTTGATTGCCTATGGACTACAACCCTACGGTTTATATAGACATCGGATAGGATTAGGGTTACACAGAGTCGGTTACAATGGTAGGAGATCTTGAATATCCGCATCGCCAAGCTTGCCTTCCACGCCAAGGAAAGTCCCATCTGGACATGGGAAGAAGTCTTCAATCTTGTATCTTCATAGTCCAGGAGTCCGGCTGAAGGTATAGTCCGGCTACCCGAACACCCTCTAATCCAGGACTCCCTCAGTAGCCCCTGAACCAGGCTTCAATGATGATGAGTCCGGCACGCAAATTGTCTTCGGCATTGCAAGGCGGGTTCCTCCTCCAAGTCCTTCATAGAAGGTTGTAAACACCAAGAGTAGTGTCCGGCTCTACAAAATAAGCTTCCAAATATTGCCATAGAGAGAATAATATTAACACAAATCAAATCTGCTGACGTATTCCGCAGTGCGTCTTCACACTACAGCCAAGTCCTTCGCTCGAATCGTTTTCACTTTTCCACCTCAGCATGTTTTGCGAGGCGGTTTCCTTGGCGCGTCTTGTCAAAGCAGAGATCGTGTACCCCCTTTTTACGGGATTCTCATCAACACGCACGTGGGTAACCCAACCGCGCCACTTATCACGGCGCTTGGGAGGCAAGCGAGTTTTACTAGGCAGGTGGGGACGCACAACCGCATCCGCCCATATAAGGGGACAAGGATCCACCTTTTTATCTACGCCTTCTTCCTCCTTTGCCTATCCATCTCCTGCGCACCCGAGCTCCAGTGCCCAAGCCCGCGCTTCCTACCTCAACCTCCTCCAGCATTGTCCGGAGTGGGAGGCAAGTGGATGGTCTCCTCCGTCACAGAGGGCCATGTCAAAAAGCTAAGGAAGGCAGGATACTTGTCCAAGGACATCGTGCACCGGCTTCCCGAGGAGGGGCAGCTTCTCCCCACCCCAAGGCCCCATGAGAGGGTAGTATTCCTTCCCCACTTCCTCCGCGGACTGGGTTTCCCACTCCACCCATTTGTCCGGGGGCTCATGTTCTACTATGGCCTGGATTTCCATGATCTGGCCCCGAACTTCGTCCTCAACATCTCGGCGTTTATCGTCGTGTGCGAGGCTTTCCTCCGCATCCGCCCCCATTTCGGCCTCTGGCTCAAGACCTTCAACGTCAAGCCCAAGGTGGTGCGCGGCAGCCAGGCGGAGTGCGGAGGCGCCATGGCGGGCAAGATGGCCAACGTCCTATGGCTCGAGGGCTCCTTCGTGGAGACTCTGAAGGGGTGGCAATCATGGTGGTTTTACATCACCGAGCCGCGCGATCCGAAATGGATCGCAGCCCCCGAGTTCCGATCCGGACCCCCCACGCGGCTTATGTCCTGGAAAGAGACGGGCCTGTCGTGGGGCAATGAAAAAGAGGTGACCGGATTGCAGACATGCATCCAGTCCCTGGTGAGCAAGCCGATCAAGCTTGTCAATGTAGTCCAGGTTATGCTCGTCCGCCGGATCTTCCCGTGTCAACAACGGGGCTTTAATCTGTGGGAGTTCGACCCAGCGCGGCACCAAACCCTTAACCGGCTCTTCGACACGACGTATGAAGACGTCTGGAAGGTGCTAACCAAAGGCGCCGAGGCTCCCACATCCGCTTCCGAGAACCACGGATACAGCTCGCGGCGTCACGCCAGCAAGGTAAGCTATTTTCACCTTTTACAGGATGTTAAGTTTCTTCATAGTTTGACTCTATGTGGGATTCTAAACTCCCTAACCTTTGACAGGCTTGACAGGCGCAGTCCGGATCGATTAACTGTCCTGCTCCCTTGCCCGAAGACCCAGCCCCTGCTCTCCTAGTGAAGCTGCTGGTTCCGGCGCCTTATGTGGTGCCGGAGAAGAAGGCCAAGAAGAAGAAGGCCATGGGGACTTGAAAAAGTACCCGTAATGTGGTGGTGTCGGACTCGTCATCCGATGAGTCCGAGACGCCCTCCTCCCGTGAAAACGAGGAGGAGGAAGAAGAAACCTCTCCCCCTCCAGCGGGGGGAGGAAAGAAGAGGAAGGCCGCCCCAACGGGGGAGGCCGAGGGGTCTAGGAAGAGGAAGACCCCTCCGCCGGACTACTCCCCCGACGCCGAAGAGGACGAAGAGGAGTGGCCAGACAGGGCCAAGCGTCCGGCGAAATCGTAAGTTCGGATATCAGAGTAACTCATGATGTTCCTTTGTCGTGCAGCTTTCCCTAATGTCGATCATAATTATGCAGCCCGCCCCGGGCCGAACTCAACGAGTCGTCGGGCGGCTCCCTGGATTCATCGGACGTGAACTCCGTTCCGCCCGCTGTCTCCCCCCGCACTGCGGACGACGCCGAAGTGGCGTCGCGACAAGCTCCGGGGCAGGAGGAGGTGGTCCTGGAGGAGCCGCAAGGCAACCCCCTAGACTCCAGGAGTAAAGGGGACAAGACCCCCCCAGGGCACCAAGTCCGGCTTTGAGCCGGACACCGTGCCGGAATCTTCAACAATTCCGGACCGCGGCAGGCGAACTCCTTCCAAGAGGAGCAAGCCTTCTAAGCCGGCAGCCTCCGTCCAACCGGAGGCGCCGGACAATCTGCTGGAGGTGCTTGAAGGCGCCTCCATCGACGAGGAGCACCGTACTATTATGAGTACGGTGATCCAGAAGGTTCAGTACGCCAAGAGCGGACTGACTGAAGCTTGCGCTAGCCTTCTAACAGGCTTCGAGGTAAGTAAAAATATGTAAAAATATTACCGCATAGACAGTAGCCCCTGATGCTCTGTTTGGCGTTCGGAAAGAAAAGCCGAATAGAGGATCTATTAAATTTCGCAGGAGTCTAACAAAAAGAGTCAATATGCGTATGCAGGCTTCGCTGCTATCCACCGCCGCACTGACTGCGGAGGTGGGTGTCCTAAAGCAGGACCTCGAGCGGACCGAGCAAGAGCTCGGCCTTGCCAAGCGGCAGCTCAAGGAGAAAGAAGGTAAGAAATACCTTACAGAAAAAGTGCCTATAGAGAGGCGTGATTGCAAAAAATAACAGGATTGTACTGCTTATTGTAGGGGCCACGACTGAGGTGGCGACCCTCAAGCAGGCGCTATCCGAGGCCGAAAGGAAAACGGCCGCGGAGCGCACCGAGCGAGAGCAACTTGGGGCTCAGGTCGGCGAGGTGCAGCAAGAGCTTCAGGCTCTCATGAAAAAACATGAGAGTTTGGAGCTTGAGTCAAAGACCCAAGCGTCCGAGCTCGCGGCGGCCCTTGAGACTGCCAAGTCTGCCAAGGCCGAAGCCCAAAAGGCCCTCCAAGAGTTGGAGGAGATGAAGAAGATAGCAGCGGGCAAGGCATTCTTTATGCAAAGCAGAAATATAAAAGTAAACTACTTGTTACTTACCCGAATCCGGAGCTCTCTAGGGGCATTCACAGATCTTCCCCGCAACGTATTCGACGCCGCCGCATTTTACCGAGCCGAAGAGGGCAGCTCGACGGAGAAGGTGTTCTGGTCTCAGTATGCTGAGGCCGGACACCCTGTGCTCCTGAGCGACCAGCTGAAACAGTTGGTCGAGCTCCACAAGGCGGCCGAACAGGCCATGAAGGGCTTCATAGTTCGGCTGTGGCCCAGAGAGGCCCTGCCTGGGAGCTACTTCGGGCTGGTGCGGCGGCTGGTGGAGGCATGTCCAAGGCTCGAGATCATCAAGTGGTCCGTCTGCATCGAAGGAGCCCGTAGGGCCCTTGCCCGTGCAAAGGTGCACTGGGGTAAGCTGGACGGTGAGAAGCTTGTGAGGGACGGGCCGCCGTCGGGGAAGGAGCATCGCAGGCCCGAGAACTACTATAAGGATGTTCTTGCGGGTGCCCGCCTTGTGGCGGATGAATGTACCAAGGATGTAATTTTTGAATGAACTCGCTCGTGTTTATCCTGTGCGCTGAAAACTTGTTCATAGGCGCTAAGCAATGCTTGTTGAATTTAAAATATTATTTTATGTGCGACCGTTTATCAAAAATTGAGAGATGGCCAGTCGTCGGCTTCTGCCCCCATGCCACTAGTGCTGGGGTGTTCGGGATAAACCTGAGCGCTCTTTTCCCCATAGTTGGGTCCTTCGAGGGAGGCGCTCAGCACAACGAACCAGGCAATCGGACTATAATGCTTGAACACTCTCACTTAGCCATAGAACTTTATAATTTTAAATTTCGGCAAAGCCCCTAGTTCGGAAGACCGAGTTCGGGCCGCTATCCACGCCTTGGCCGGACAAATCCGGCTCCTCGCTCGAAGCGGCATAAGTCTTTAGGGACTCGAAAAACCTCTCGAACAGCGACCGGTCTCTCGCCTCATCATGACAGTCAGTTTTAGCTTTCTCCACTGAGGTGCTTAACCCAGCTCAACCGGGGCACAATCGCAGTGGTTCTCCTAGTGCTACCTTAGCCGATATAGCGGAACGTAAGGCACCAAAACATAGGAGTCGGGCAAACCCAACTATTGACCCAAATCATGATTCGGAGCCGATGCATATATTGCTATAAGTTCGGGGTGCCGCACTTGTGAAAGTGTAGGGACTTCTCACGCCATATTGAAGGGTACTGAAGCCCCTGGCGTATTTGCCGTACCACCGTGTACGGGTGCAACATGTCATTAATGAACATATATAAAAGAGAGTAATGCAGAAAATAGACAAAGGCTATGCATTGTTTATAGAGAGGCTATTTATCAAAGCCGAACGATACAAATAGTGCGGTAAGCAAAAGATATTGGACTAGTTAGTATGTCCTGACCAGGGGCAGGCCGCGGAATTGTATTTAAAACAGGTATACCGCTCGTAACAGAGACCACCTGGGAGTTCCATAATGCGGCATGGCTTGTCTGCCTCCCTGGAGCTTGCATCGTTTATGTGGCAGTCGAATTGCCAAACAGGTCGTCCGAAGTATGGAGTCCTAAAAGTAAGAAAAAAATTAAAAAAAGAATCCGGCAGCCCCTAGTACGTTTTAAGCCGTGTTTTGGGCATGCCGTTATTGTGCCCCTTCCCCTGTGCCCATGGTATTTCAAGGGCGTAGTTATCTACGCGAGGTACTGGTTTCGTTATGTCGCGAGAGCTGGGGTTGGGGCCGCATTGCTACGCTTGCTCAGAGTGTGCCAAGCGGTCCTGCTGTGGGTTACTCTGGGCGCGCTTGGCAGTGTCTGGCTTTTTGATGGCCGGACTGGAGAATTGCCTGAGAAGGCTACTTTGTACCTCCGCTGCGAGAGCCGCCGTGTGCTCCTCCGTACGGAGGGAGCGTTCGGTGTTTCCGTTGACCGTAATTACTCCTCGAGGGCCTGGCATCTTGAGCTTGAGATATGCGTAATGCAGCACCGCATTGAACTTTGCGAATGCGGTTCGTCCGAGCAGGGCATGATAGCCACTGCGAAACGGGACTATATCGAAGATTAACTCTTCGCTTCGGAAATTGTCCGGGGATCCGAAGACCACGTCAAGTGTTACTAAGCCTATACAGTTGGCTTCTACACCTGGTATAACGCCTTTAAAGGTCGTTTTTGTGGGCTTAATCCTTGAGGGATCTATGCCCATTTTCCGCACTGTATCCTGATAAAGCAGGTTCAGGCTACTGCCGCCGTCCATGAGGACTCTTGTGAGATGAAATCCGTCGATGATTGGGTCGAGAACCAATGCGGCGAAGCCGCCATGACGGATGCTAGTGGGATGGTCCCTTCGATCAAAAGTGATCGGGGAGGAGGACCATGGGTTGAACTTTGGGGCGACTGGCTCTATCGCGTATACGTCCCGTAGCGCACGCTTCCGCTCCCGCTTGGGAATGTGGGTTGCGTATATCATGTTCACCGTCCGCACTTGTGGGGGAAAGCCCTTCTGTCCATTGTTGTTCGGCGGCTTGGGCTCCTCGTCGTCCCTGTGCAGACCCTTGTCTCTATTTTCGGCTCTTAACTTGCCTGCCTGCTTGAACACCCAACAATCCCTGTTAGTGTGATTGGCTGGTCTTTCAGGGGTGCCATGTATCTCGCACAAGCGATCGAGTATTCAGTCCAAACTGGACGGGCCCTGAGTATTCTTTTTGAATGGCTTTTTCTGCTGACCGGATTTATAGCCTTTGAATCCGGCATTGACTGCCGTGTCTTCATTGCTGTCACTGTTAACGCGGCGTTTTTGCTTATTCCGACGTGTCCTGCCACTTTTGTCCTTGGTATCCGAATTACCAGGGTTCTTTGATAAGTTTTTACTGCGAGCTAGCCAGCTGTCTTCTCCCGCGCAAAAGCGGGTCATGAGTGTCGTGAGGGCTGCCATGGATTTCGGCTTTTCCTGTCCCAGGTGCCGGGCAAGCCACTCGTCGCGTATGTTATGCTTGAAGGCTGCTAGGGCCTCTGCGTCCGGACAGTCGACTATCTGGTTTTTCTTTGTTAGGAACCGTGTCCAGAATTGTCTGGCCGATTCCTCTGGCTGCTTAATTATGTGGCTTAAGTCATCGGCATCCGGCGGTCGCACGTAAGTGCCCTGGATGTTGTCGAGGAATGCGGCTTCCAGGTCCTCCCAAGAACCGATTGAGTCTGCTGGCAAGCTGTTAAGCCAATGCCGGGCCTGTCCTTTAAGTTTGAGCGGGAGGTATTTGATGGCGTGTAGATCATCGCCGCGTGCCATGTGGATGTGAAGGAGATAATCCTCAATCCATACTGCCGGATCTGTTGTGCCATCGTATGATTCGATGTTTACGGGTTTGAAACCCTCTGGGATTTTATGATCCATTACTTCATTCGTGAAGCATAGCGGGTGTGCGGCGCCTCTGTACTGGGCTATATCACGACGCAGCTCGGAAGAGCTATGTCTGTTGTGTTCGGCCCGGCCAGATTTGTTGTATCCGGAGTGAAGATCATTGTCACATGCCGTAGGGCGCCTGCGCGATCCGTAGATCGATGTTGTTTGTCTTGCCTTATCCTCCAGTATGTCTCGCAGGTCGGGCGCATTTTCCCGTGCCTTAGTTGAGCGGCGTCGGGGCATGGCTTGGGTGGAGGGACGAGAGGCCTCTTTGTCGCGGCCGCGAGTTGGCCGGTCTACCATGTCATGCGCTGGTGATGTAGGTGCTTCCTCTGATCGGGGTAGCGGCCTGTGCTTCGGGTAACTCTTGGAGGGGCGTTCGAGTTCATACTCTTCGGCCGCAAGGACTTCAGTCCATTTGTCAGCTAGCAAATCTTGGGCAGCTCGAAGCTGTTGTTGCTTTCTCCTGAGGCTGCTTGCCGTGGCTAAAAGCCTGCGTTTAAAACGCTCTTGTTCGGCGGGGTCTGGTGGTATGACGAATTCGTCGTCATCGAGGCTTGCCTCGTCTTCGGAGGGAGGTGTATAGTTATCATCCTCGACCTCTCGGTCTGCCGCTCTCTTAGGAGGGCTGGCTTCTCCATCTTCCTGTGCCGAATCTTGCCGAGGTGGGTGTTCTTCGGCGCTATCCGGGGTAGTATTATCTCCTGTGCCGGAATCACCGTTTTTGCTTTGGCGGGATTTAGAGCAGCGCCGCTGACGCCGGCGCTTTGGCTGTTTCTTGGGGGCGTCATCCCCCACTGTTCCATCGCCATCTCCATCTTTTGGAGTATCCACCATATATATGTCATATGACAAGGTGGCCTTCCAGCGCCCTACAGGTGCTGGTTCCTGTTCGTCTCCTACATCATCGTCCATGCCGTCGATGTCTTCGGAGCTGAAGTCAAGCATGTCGGTGTCAAGATCGTCGACAGTGGCTACAAAGTGGGTGGTGGGTGGGGTTTGAATTTCCTCATCGTCTGTATCCCACCCTTGCTGACCGTAGTCCGGCCAGGGCTCTCCTAATAAAGAGAGAGACTTAAGAGAATTTAGGATGTCGCCAAAAGGCGAATGCTGAAAGATGTCTGCAGCGGTGAACTCCATTATCGACACCCAATTGGATTCGATTGGCAGGGGCGCGGGAGGTTCGGAGTCCGGAGAGGAATCCGGCTCTTCGGAGTCACGGGCCATGCGGAGTGCGGGGCTGGAGTTCGGCTCGATCGCCTCTGAGATCGCAGCCCCTGAGGCAGCGTCCAACCGCTGATCCATATCGGCGCAGTAGGCTCCGAACAAATGGTCGGAACCGGTGCGTGTGCGGCCTCCACAGCGCTGTTCGGCGGTAGAGCTATATCATGCCCATCGAGACAGTGCGGCGCGCTTGGCTGTGGCTCGAATCCGTCGAAGACCAAGTCCCCGCGGATGTCACCCGTGTAGTTTAGGCTTCCAAACCTGACCTGATGGCCAGGGGCGTAGCTTTCGATCTGCTCAAGGTGGCCAAGCGAATTGGCCCGCAGTGCGAAGCCGCCGAAGACGAAGATCTATTCGGGAAGAAAAGTCTCACCCTAGACTGCATCGTTGTTGATGATCGAAGGAGCCATCGGGCCTAAAAGCGACGACACAAAGGAACTCTCAATGAAAGCACCAATGTCGGTGTCAAAACCGGCGGATCTCGGGTAGGGGGTCCCGAACTGTGCGTCTAGGCCGAATGGTAACAGGAGGCAGGGAACATGATGTTTTACCCAGGTTCGGGCCCTCTTGATGGAGGTAAAACCCTACGTCCTGCTTGATTAATATGGATGATATGGGTAGTACAAGAGTAGATCTACCACGAGATCAAGGAGGCTAAACCCTAGAAGCTAGCCTATGGTATGATTGTTGTATATGGAGTTGATTGCCTATGGACTACAACCCTCCGGTTTATATAGACACCGGATAGGGTTAGGGTTACACAGAGTCGGTTACAATGGTAGGAGATCTTGAATATCCGCATCGCCAAGCTTGCCTTCCACGCCAAGGAAAGTCCCATCCGGACACGGGAAGAAGTCTTCAATCTTGTATCTTCATAGTCCAGGAGTCCGGCTGAAGGTATAGTCCGGCTACCCGAACACCCCCTAATCCAGGACTCCCTCAGTCTCTGTTAGGGAATGGACTTGTGTCTGGAGCGCAGGTATAACATTGTTTTGAGCTTGCATATCTTGATCATGAGGCAGTTTGGATGAGATTGCCTTAACAACCAACCCAATATTACGCAGGAACGTGCTTTTGGCACTGTTAGTGGACAGGTACTGACCCACTGCAGCAAGAGCTGACATTGCAATTATAGTTGCCTCGCCACCTTCAGAAGGTGGCGGTTCCATCATTGTTTCCATAGCTCGCTGAAAAGTTGAGGTTTTACATTAGTAGTACCAGAACAGAAGATATTAAGGAGGCGGCAAATCCAAACAAAATAGCTTTGGTCTATATACATAACTTATTCTGGTGAATCCATGTGAAATAATAGTTGTATTTTATTGCAAGTGCATAATAAAACCAGGTTCCAAACATATGACCATGTACCATCGCTAATGTATTGTCTATTTCTTCACATTGTATTGAGGGCTAAGGATAAAGAGACGAAGTTTATAATACGGTAGCCATAGTATGACATCATTCATATCACAAAATAACTGAGAACGGACAAACAGGAAATTGTAACGTTGTGTAGGCAAGTCCAGCACGGAACTAGATTACAGGTCAAGATCAAAGGAAAATCACTCCTCTCTATTAAACCTTGTATGGTGCAATGATACGCTAAGACAATTGTGTGTAAAATTGAAAAGAGTAATAGACATTGGCTGCAAACCATGCAGTTCAAGGCACAAGTCAGAGTAAGTAGTAGTTAAAAGGCATGAGGATTAAGGACTTACAACAGCGGCTTTGACTGGTGTAGTCATGCCCTTCTTCTTGCTGGTGTGACAGTCCTTGAAGATTTCCACGGTATTTGGTTCAGGTACTTCTTGGTCCTTGCCGGCTTACCTCTGCATTTGGAACAAGTCAATACAGATCTGATAATATGGTACAGTGAAAAGAGTGAAACAGCAGCTAATTACAAGAGCCTCGCAGTGTGCAATATAGCTACGAGATCCTGTCCTCTGTTGGAATTTCACTTTCGTATGATTGGCCTTGTTCTTTGAACAGTTCACGTACAAGAAGATAGATTTGTGTGGCACATGCATAAATAGGACTTCAACATGTGATCTGATCACATATATATAATGTACCTGATACTTCGGATCAAACTAGTGTTTAACGAGCCCCCTCCAGTCTTCATCCGATATATTTTCCACTAGAGATGTTTGGGAAAGTTCACTGTTAGCCTTGCCTTCACAGTGAGTTTTTCTCAAGTTATACCGATACTGTCACAGAGCAGACTTGAAAACATGGGTGCAAGCTTGTCTGGTTGCATCATCTTGGCTATACAACTTGAACCTCATCTGTTGAAAATTATGGGAGTCTCATTATCAACAACCTAGAAAGTATGGGACAAAGCAAAACGATATTACTAGTTTCCATACATAACCATACTTACAGATAAATGGTCGAGGAAGGTGTTGAACTGGGTCTCATCTTTGTCATTCCTGTACTGAATCCATGTTGGGAGGATACGTACATGACACCTAACAGCAACCGATGCCTCTAATACTAACTTGGCTGACTCTGTAGCATCACATGGCCTTTTTAAACCTACCTCAAAACGGATCTCCATTCTTCCTCCTCTAAATTTAGTTAACCTATCGAGCATTATCCCTGATGTTTGTTTCCTCTTGCGCCTAGGTGCTAGTCCAACAACAAACATAGGAAGCGTTAGTGTACATCAAACTTTGAGACTACATATAAAGAAGCATGCAACTGTAACTTGACTCCAACAACTACCTTCTTGCTGTTGAATCTCACAAGGTTCATCTGATCTTGCCAACTCGTCTTGTGTTAAGAGTGCTTGGGAAGTTGTGTCAGGTGGCAAGGGAGCTTGGGAACATGCTGCTAGCTCAGCTGACGCATGAGTAACTCGTGCAGCTGGTAGTACTATGGAAGGTGTTGCAAGAACTAGGGCTGTCTCTGCTTGTTTGGTGGCAGCTATTTGTTTCTTTTTGGGTTTTTCTGTAGCTCGTGTACCATGGGATACCCTGTTTGTAGAATTTTCAGCTGGACTTGGACCTTCTATTGCACCATCAGTACCAGCAGAATCTGCAAGATTCTTCCGGTTCCCATTCCCTGCCATTTTGTGTTTCTTCCTCTTTCTTTGTGCCATGTTAAGTCAAGCCAACAAGAAAAATGAATAACAATTTAGTTCTTCAGAACAAATTGATGCATGATATAGATGAACTAAACTTTGATGTTAGACAACCACATGATAGGAGGATGTAATATGTACGAAAAACTGGACGGAAGAGATAACCGGAACTATGATGTGTAAACTAAGCAGAAGACATTTCACTAAATTTGAAGCAATGCAATGGAAGGTAGACACCATATGAACGATGCTACAAATATTGCTCTACCAAGTTAACAGTGTCTCATCATAAATGGCGTTTAAACAAATGTGAAGCAGTACAAGAAATAAATCATATGCAAGATGCAAACAACATCACACTACCAAGTTAGAGGTCTCTCGTCATTAGTGCCATTGCATATTCACAGCTTATGATGTGTAAACTAAGGAGAAGGCGTTTCAACAAATTAGAAGCAATGAAAGCTAGACACCAGATGCAACGAATATCACTCTACCAAGTTAAAATTGTCTCGTCATAAGTGCCATTTCAACAAATTAGTAGTACAAGGTAGAAAAGAATGTGAGATGTAACCTATATCACACTTTGAAGTCAAACGTGTCTTATGATAAGTGATTGTTGTAGGTTACACAAGAATAGTAATTTGATGTAAGAACATGGTGTGATAGACAGATATTGTATGTTCTAGAAACAGGAACACGTGTCTTATTCAAGTATAATGTGTAAAGTAAGCAGATGGAATTCAACAAAATTAGAAGCAATACAAGCTAGACATCACACATAACAGGCAACCACATATAACAGTGCCAAGTTAGAGGGAGCATCGGTGATGGTGCACTAGGGGAGACGTGCTAATCATAAACACAGATACGTTGAATGTCTATGCATGTGTTGTCTTCGAAATCATCTTGGGGGGATGTGATACGTCTCCAACGTATCAATAATTTTTGAATGCTCCATGCTATTATATTATCTATTTTGGATGTCAATGGGCTTTATTTTACACTTTTATATCATTTTTGGGACTAACCTACTAACCGGAGGCCCAGCCCAAATTGCTGTTTTTTTGCCTATTATAGGGTTTCGAATAAAAGGAATATCAAATAAAGTCCAAACGGAATGAAACCTTCGGGAACGTGATTTTCTCGACAAACGTGATCCAGGAGACTTGGAGTGGGCGTCAAGAAACAACAGTGGAAGCCACGAGGCAGGGGGGCGCGCCTACCTGTAACATCCCAAATTTTCAATTTGGAATGTTATACACTAGATCATCATTGCATATCATATTTTATTGCTTTTGGCCTGATCCAGAAATTCTACGCAACTCAAGGACCCACAGAGAGAGTGGGGGATTTCTTTATTTTCATATTTGAGTTTTCTCAAATTTTGAAAATAGGATCATTTGATTTTATTTATTTTATCTTCAATTATTTCAATTATAAAAATAAGTGAGAGGGAATAAAATGACTTTCCCAAAATAAAGAAATATTGAGGATTTAATAAAAATCAAATAAGATTTTATTTTGGAGTTTTTCCGTTGTTTTATTTGAATTTAGGAAAAATGCGTGTTTTACAAAATTGCATTTAGGCCCCAAATAAATGTTCACCTTGTCCCGCTTGATTTTAGAAGTCGGGGAAATTTTATTTCAGGATTTTTGGAGTCCGTTTAGTATTTCTTTTATTTGTTTTTCTATGCGTAATATTTTTTTAACGCAAACCGACCTCGGACCGTATTCAGCCAGGACTCCCCTGGCCTGCCCCCTTTATACAGCACCCCAGCCCACCCCAAACCCTAGCCCCGCCGCTGCCGCCCGTGATCCGCGCCGCCGGTTGCCGCCGCCGCCGCCCGTGA
>NC_041388.1:493716026-493744288 GCF_002162155.2 Triticum dicoccoides | reverse complement strand
CCCCCCTGGAGCCGACCGCCGCCGCCATCCATTGACCCGCCGCCGCCGCCGTTGACCCGCCGGAGGTAGAACCCATCGCCGCCGCGGTTTTCAAGAGAAAACCGTCGGTTTATTTTTTTAGGAACCCATTTTTTTAGATCGGTTTTTTCGGTTTAGTTATTTAGCGGACGTTCGTCCGTACGTTCGTTTTAAGAAACAGTTTTCGTCGTTTAGCCGCAGACAGTGAACATTCGTTCGTTAGCCTATTCATCCGTTTTTCTTTTTCTCGAATTTTCCGTGATTATTTTCAATCGCGATTTCTGATCCGATTTTCGTTTTAGTATAACTTTTCGCTCGTTTATCGGAATCAGGGGATTCAAGCGCCTTTTCGTCTCGAAACCCTCTTTCCGTTTAACCAACTCAAACAAGTTTTTGCTTCTGTAAAATTTGACTTAGATCCAGATTGGTAAATGAAGCTTGTTTCTTTCGCCATTTGACTTTCGTTGCTTCGTTTGATTTGTTTCTTTTTGCAAACCGGAGTTCTTAAGTTGAACTTTCTGGTTAGTTCGCTTATTTGAGTTTTACATGTGCATTAGATGAGTGCTTATTGTATGCTTGTTTGTTTGCATTAGAGTACCCGGAGTGCGCCGCTTGCTACTTCGAATCTCTAGGTTTCACGGATCATCAGCAAGGCAAGTAACACTATGATCATACCTCTTACTACCCAGTTTTATTGAATTAGATCAATCCTCAAACCATTGCATGAATAGGATCTGATTAATATGTGGGTTTTGGGAAGTAGATGAGATAGTACCTATTACCTGTTTTATTATCAAACCCTGGGAGTTATTTCTACGTTTGCTTATATTACCATGCTATGCTAGTAGACATGGATTGGGTGAGTGTATCCATGACAGATGTGAGATTGTTAATTAATGGTTTATTTAAGGTGGCAACTTTAATACACATCTGGGTGGATTGAGGCACCTGGGTATTCCAGCGATTGCCTGTTTTTCTTTATGGACCGCCACCTAGGCTCAAAGGGATCATGAGATTATTCATACTAGAAACTTCCGTGTGCAGCCACAAGCTACTATGGGCTCTAGCATAGTTGATTAAGTTGTGCGAACTCTTACAGTGGTAGACTAGCAGATGTAGGGGAAAGTAGGTGTAACGGTCTACCCGATCGTAAGGTGCTAGCGCTTCTAAAAGACTATGTCTCGGTCATCCGTTTCTCAAACACCATGTAGTGCAAGAATCCCAACGGAGGAGATGAGTCTTGTGGGGAAAAGTGCGCAAACCTCTGCAGAGTGTATAAACTAATCATGGTTAGCCATGTCCCCGGTTATGGACAGTCTTGAGTATCTAGTAATTGGATTATCATGTGAATCTCATCATGTTACTTTAATTAATTTTGTTGGGTTTTAATGATGATGCTTAATTGGGATTGAGAGGGTGTCTACACTCTCAATGTTTAACAACCACCATGATAGTTAAATAAAATTTATTCCTTTGCAGTAGGGAAAAACTGGCTTTACGCAAACCTGTAACCATAGAGCTTTCCACCAGCCATATATGCATGTAGTATAGCCTATTTCTGTTCATTACTCTCTATGTGTTACATTGCCAGCATATTCCATGTGCTGACCCGTTTTCAGGCTGCAACGTTCATGCTACAGACTTTTCAGACGACGAGTAAGGTGCCATTAGGTCGTGGTTCTATACTCAGTGATGTCGTTGGAGTTGATGGACTCGCTTATCTTCCAAGCCTTCCGCTGTTATCATTATTAGATGGCCTTAAGCCATATTATTTGTAGTAAGTTCTCTTTTGAGACACTCGATGTAATAAGTGTGTGGTTTCTACTCTGTTATAAATCCTTCAAGTATTGTGCGTGTCAGCATTACTGATCCAGGGATGACATTGATGCACAGAGATCAGACTGTTTGAGGTCTGGTCGCTACAAGATGGTATCAGAGCACACGCTGACTGTAGGACACGACCACTAAGCTAAAAGACCTAGATCACAACTCTCTTCTCATTTCTGACTTCTCATCTTATCTACTCTTTTAGGAGGGCGGATGCAAGGAACAAGTTCACACAAACGGATGAAGAAACACCCTTTTGACGCCACCTGAAGGAAGTCACTAGGTACCTGAACATCGGAGTACCAAGCTTCACCGGGACCTACAACGCCACTTTACCCAAGGAGGCGCACTGGATGATTCAAGTTCAAGTTCCAGGAAGGACAATCGTGCCAGTCACTGAACCCATAGAGTTTTCCTTTGATGCACCAACCTGGAGTCTAGGAAAGAGCATGGCAGCCCACATCACCATGGGACGTATTGGAGAAGTTTACCGCAATGATATCAAGGATACTATCTACCAGATTTGTGGGCGCCGAGATGAGCATTGGGAGATGATCAGCACCAGGAAGGATAGATCAATCGCAGCTTTTATTCAGGAGTTAAATCAGCACATTCGACGTCAGGAGAACCAGATGTGCGCAGGCATGATAGATCTGAAGAAGGCGATGAAAAGAATCACGGAGCTGGAAGAAGAACTCAAGGCTCCACGTGAAGATTATGAGGAGGAAATCGTCGTACTAGTGGAGAAGAATGACGACCTGATTAAGAAGATCGGAATATTCATGGGAGACCCTACACCAGTAGAAGAAGACGAAGAACCCAAGGAGATTCGCCCGGAAGACTACATCATCATCGACGACACCGACTTAGACCCAGACGACAGTGATGATGACTATGTTGATGAAGCTGGAGCGGATATCATGGAGTCTTCATCGGAGCAGTTTTTCTTGTAGACCACCATAACAGTAGTAGAATCCCACCATGTATATAGCATAGTCCAAGCACTTTTGTAACGATAGTTCTAGACCGACTGTATGCCCTTGTTTGAATTGAATGAAGTGATTTTGTTTGTGTTTGTCTCATGTGCATATGGGTAGTGCTTTCTCATTAGACCTCATTCTATTCTAATCTCTCCCCTCTAAACCCATCAGATGCCTCCGAGACGTGACAATGGATTTGCTTTCCCACCGGAGCTCATCCAGTTGATCCAACAGCAGAATGCATTGATGCAGTTGCTAGTCTAGAATCAGAATCAGGGGAACAACAACAACAACAACCCACCACCACCTCCACCTGTTGATCACTTAACCCGTTTCCTTAGACTAAATCTGCCGGTGTTCTCTAGTATCACCGAGCCTATAGTAGCAAATGATTGGCTCCGCAAGATTGGAAGGGAGTTAACCACTACAGGATGTACTGATGCTGAGAAGGTGCGGTTTACTGCACATCAGTTGGATGGACCAGCAGTATCATGGTGGGAGAATTACACTATCACCTACCCTATGACCATGGTGACATGGGACCAATTTCAGCAGGCTTTGTGTACTACCATGTTTCAGCAGGAGCGATGGCCATGAAGAAACGTGAGTTTCACAACTTGCGCCAATGAGGACGGACAGTTGGCCAATATGTGGATGACTTTAGTAAGTTAGCGCGTTATGCTCCGGATGACGTTGCTACGGATGCAGCTAAGCAGGAGAAGTTTCTAGAAGGACTGAATGATGAGTTGAGCATGCAGTTGATGGTAGAAACCTTCAACAACTACCAGGAGTTGGTAGATCGTGCTCTTATGATTGAAGGGAAGCAGAAGCAGATTGAGAACCGCAAGAGGAAGTATGGACAAGGGAAGTACAATTCAGGAGCTCAGCAGAAGCCACGTTTTACCCCGAAATCGGGAGGACATTTTCAGCATACCCATGGAGGAGGAAGTTCGCATAACCATAATGGCCCCAAGAATGGTAATGGGAATGGGGGAAGCAACGGCCAGAACCATACCAACCCGTCAACCCCAGCCAAGAGAGACATGAGCCAAGTCACTTGCTTTAAGTGTCAGAAGACCGGACATTATGGCAATGAATGTCCTGAAGCCCAGAATGGAAATGGCGATGGAAGCTCTGGGAAGAAGCCGAACCCTTTCAACAGGGGACAGGTGAACCACGTTAACATGGAGGAGGCTGAAGCCCAGCCAGATGCAGTAATCGGTAAGTTTTCGGTTAAGTCTTTTACTGCAATCGTTCTTTTTGATACTGGTGCATCGCATTCATATATCAAGGGAATTCGTGGATAAGTATAACCTGCCCACCAAGGTTCTTAGAACACCTATGTTAGTAAGCTCACCAGGAGCGGAGTATATGGCCAGCCGAGGATGTTTTCAAGTGCCATTGAGTATAGGTAGGCATGTCTTCCCCTCGGATTTAATCATTTTGGAATCGCAAGGTTTGGATGTGATTCTAGGTATGGATTGGTTGTCGATGTATGGAGGAAACATCGATTGTGCCAGTAAGTCGATTTTGCTTACCACCCTAGAAGGGAGAAGGATCAAGTATGTGTCATGGCATGAGCCGAAGAGGACACAAGTAAATTCCTTAACAAGAGTTGTACAGGAGGAAGTACCGGTGGTAAAGGATTTTCTTGATGTATTCCCAGAAGAGTTGCCAGGCATGCCACCAGATAGAGACATTGAGTTTTTGATTGAGCTTTTGCCAGCCATAGGACCAATATCTAAGAGACCATATAGAATGCCTGCAAAGGATTTGGAGGAGGTTAAGAAGAAGATTAAGGAGTTACTGGATAAGGGATATATTCGCCCAAGTTCGTCACCTTGGGGATCACTAGTACTTCTAGTGTAAAAGAAGGATGGATCGTTAAGGATGGTTGTTGATTATCGAGGATTGAATGAGGTGAAGATCAAGAATAAGTACCACTACCGATGATCAATGATTTGTTCGACCAATTGCAAGGACCTAAGATATTTTCCAAGATCGATTTGCAATCAGGATACCACTAGTTGAAGATTCCAGAGCAGGACATACCTAAGACAGCTTTTACCACAAGGTACGGGCTGTATGAGTATACCGTTATGTCATATGGGATGACTAACGCACCTGCCTATTTTATGAACATGATGAACAAAGTGTTTATGGAGTTTTTGGATAAGTTCGTCGTAGTGTTCATTGATGATATTCTGGTTTACTTGAAGAATGAAGAAGAACATAAGGAACATTTGCGTTTGGTACTTGGTAAGCTCAGAGAACATCAGTTATACGCCAAGTTCAGCAAATGTGAGTTTTGGTTGAAGGAAGTTGGATTCCTCAGACATGTTATATCTGGAGAAGGAATAGCAGTAGATCCCACCAAGGTTGTCACTGTGACAAATTGGGAAGCCTCAACAACAGTGGGAGAGATCCGGATTTTTCTTGGACTTGCAGGATACTACCGGAGATCCATTGAAAATTTCTTGCAGTTTGCAAAACCTATGATGGAGTTGTTGAAGGATACCAAGTTCAAATGGACTGAGGAATGTGAGGCCAGTTTCCAGGAGTTGAAGAAACGTTTGGTTACCTCGCCAGTGTTGATTCTGCCAGATCAGCGCAAGGATTATGAGGTGTATTGCGACGCTTCACGTCGAGGACTTGGAGCAGTGCTTATGCAGGAGGGAAGAGTTGTTTCGTATGCCTCACGACAACTTAAGCCCCATGAGTTGAATTATGCTACGCACGACTTGGAGTTAGCAGCCGTAGTGCACGCCTTAAAGACGTGGAGACATTTTCTCATTGGAAACCATTGTGAGGTGTACACGGATCACAAGAGCTTGAATTACATCTTCACGCAAAAGGACTTGAATCTCATGAAAAGAAGATGGTTGGAGCTCATTAAGGATTATGACATGAGATTGCATCATCACCCCGGAAAGGCTAACATAGTAGATGATGCTTTGAGCCGCAAGAGCCATGTCAACACACTAATAATCGGAGAGTTACCAAAGGAGTTAGCCGAGGATCTTCGTGAGCTATGTTTGGAGATAGTTCCGAGAGGCTATGTAGCAGCATTGGACGTCCAGTCTACTTTGATGGATAAAATCAGAGAAGCTTAGAAGACTGACAAGGAGATTGCTTCTATTAAAGAGAAAATGAGCAAGGGAAAAGCTAATGGATTTTGTGAGGATGAGCACGATACCTTATGGTTCGAGGACCGTGTTTATGTGCATAATGATCCGGAGATCAGGAAGTTGATTCTGCAAGAGGCCCATGATTCACCATACTTGATTCACCCAAGAAATACCAAGATGTATTTAGATTTGAAGGATACTTTCTGGTGGACCGGAATGAAGAAGGATATTGTGGAGTATGTAGCAGTTTGTGATGTATGTCAGAGAGTAAAGGCAGAGCATCAGAAGCCAGCAGGATTGCTAAACAGCCATTGCCGAAACCCGAATGGAAGTGGGATAAGCTAGGCATGGACTTTATCACGGGATTACCCAGGACCCGTTCAGGCTATGACTCAATATGAGTTGTAGTCGATCGTTTGACGAAGGTAGCTCATTTCATTCTAGTGAAGACTACTTACAGCAGTGCTTATTTATTTTATCTTCAATTATTTCAATTATAAAAATAAGTGAGAGGGAATAAAATGAATTTCCCAAAATAAAGAAATATTGAGGATTTAATAAAAAATCAAATAAGATTTTATTTTGGAGTTTTTCCGCTGTTTTATTTGAATTTAGGAAAAATGCGCGTTTTTCAAAATTGCATTTAGGCCCCAAATAAATGGTCACCTCGTCCGGCTTGATTTAAGAAGTCGGCGAAAATCTATTTCGGGATTTTTGGAGCCCGTTTAGTATTTCTTTTATTTGTTTTTCTGTGCGTAATGTTTTAAAAAAAACGGGAACCGACCTCGGGCCGTATTCGGCCATGACTCCCCTGGCCTGCCCCCTTTATATAGCGCCCCAGCCCACCCCAAACCCTAGCCCCACCGCCGCCCTAGCCAGCCGCCGCCGCCACCGCCGCCCGTTCCGCCGCCGCCGGAGCCGACCGCCACCACCGCCCGTTGACCCGCCGCCGCCGCCGTTGACCCGCCGGAGGTAGACCCCGTCGCCTCCGCGGTTTTCAAGAGAAAACCATCGGTTTATTTTTTTAGGAACCCGGTTATTTTAGATCAATTTTTTCGGTTTAGTTATTTAGCGGACGTTCGTCCGTACGTTCGTTTTAACGAACTGTTTTCGTCGTTTAGGTGTAGACAGCGAACATTCGTTTGTTAGCCTGTTCGTTTGTTTTTCTTTTTCTCGAATTTTCCGAGATTATTTTCAATCACGATTTCTGATCCGATTTTCGTTTTAGTATAACTTTTCGCTCGTTTATCGGAAACAGGCGATTCAAGCGCCTAGAGTTTCGTCTCGAAACCCTTTTTCCGTTTAACCAACTCAGACAAGTTTTTGCTTCTGTAAAATTTGATTTAGATCCAGATTAGTAAACGAAACTTGTTTCTTTCACCGTTTGAATTTCTTTACTTCGTTTGATTTGTTTCTTTTTGCAAACCGGAGTTCTTAAGTTGAACTTTCTAGTTAGTTCGCTTATTTGAGTTTTACATGTGCATTACATCAGTGCTTATTGTTTGCTTGTTTGTTTGCGTTAGAGTACGCGGAGTGCGCCGCTTGCTACTTCGAATCTCTAGGTTTCACGGATCATCAGCAAGGCAAGTAACACTTTGATCATACCTCTTACTACCCAAATTTATTGCATTAGATCAATCCTCAAACCATTGCATGAATAGGATCTGATTAATATGTGGGTTTTGGGAAGTAGATGAGATAGTACCTATTACCTGTTTTGTTATCAAACCCTGGGAGTTATTTCTACGTTTGCTTATATTGCCATGCTATGCTAGTAGACGTGGATTGGGTGAGTGTATCCATGACAGATGTGAGATTGTTAATTAATGGTTTATTTAAGGTGGCAACTTTAATACACATCTGGGTGGATTGAGGCACCTAGGTATTCCAGCGATTGCCTGTTTTTCTTTATGGACCACCACCCAGGCTCAAAGGGATCATGAGATTATTCATACTAGAAACTTCCGTGTGCAGCCACAAGCTACTATGGGCTCTAGCATAGTTGATTAAGTTGTGCGAACTCTTACAGTGGTAGACTAGCAGATGTAGGGGAAAGTAGGTGTAACGGTCTACCCGATCATAAGGTGCTAGCGCTTCTGAAAGACTATGTCTCGGTCATCCGTTTCTCAAACACCATGTAGTGCGAGAATCCCAACGGAGGAGATGAGTCTTGTGGGGATAAGTGCGCAAACCTCTACAGAGTGTATAAACTAATCATGGTTAGCCGTGTCCCCGGTTATGGACAATCTTGAGTATCTAGTACTTGGATTATCATGTGAATCTCATCATGTTACTTTAATTAATTTTGTTGGGTTTTAATGATGATGCTTAATTGGGATTGAGAGGGTGTCTACACTCTCAATGTTTAACAACCACCATGATAGTTAAATAAAATGTATTCCTTTGCAGTAGGGAAAAATTGGCTTTACGCAAAACTGTAACCATAGAGCTTTCCACCAGCCGTATATGCATGTAGTATAGCCTATTTCTGTTCATTACTCTCTATGTTTTACATTGCCAGCATATTCCATGTGCTGGCCCGTTTTCGGGCTGCAACGTTCATGTTGCAGACTTTTCAGACGACGAGTAAGGTGCCATTAGGTCGTCGTTCTATACTCAGTGATGCTGTTGGAGTTGATGGACTCGCTTATCTTCCAAGCCTTCCGCTGTTATCGTTATTAGATGGCCTTAAGCCATATTATTTGTAGTAAGTTCTCTTTTGAGACACTCGATGTAATAAGTGTGTGATTGCTACTCTCTTATAAATCCTTCAAGTACTGTGCGTGTCAGCATTACTGATCCAGGGATGACACTGATGTACAGAGATCAGACTATTTGAGGTCTGGTCGGTACACTACCCCCTGGGCGCGCCCTCCACCCTCATGGGCCCTCCGTTGTTCCACCGACGTACTTCTTCCTCCTATATATATCCACGTACCCCCCAAACATCCAAGAGCACCATGAAAACATAATTCCACCGCCGCAACCTTCTGTACCCGAGAGATCCCGTCTCGGGGCCTTTTCCGAAGCTCCGCCGGAGGGGGCATTGATCACGGAGGGCCTCGACATCAACTCCATGGCCTCTCCGGTGATGTGTGAGTAGTTTACTTCAGACCTACGGGTCCATAGTTATTAGCTAGATGGCTTCTTCTCTCTCTTTGGATCTTAATACAAATTTCTCCTCGATCTTCTTGGAGATCTATTCGATGTAATCTTCTTTTGCGGTGTGTTTGTCGAGATCCGATGAATTGTGGGTTTATGATCCAGTTTATGTATGAACAATATTTGAATATCCTCTGAATTATTTTATGTATGATTGGTTTATCTTTGCATGTCTCTTCGAATTATCAGTTTGGTTTGGCCTACTAGATTGATCTTTCTTGCAATGGGAGAAGTGCTTAGCTTTGGGTTCGATCTTGCGGTGCTCGATCCCAGTGACAGAAAGGGAACCGACATGTATTGTATTTTTGCCATCGAGGATAAGAAGATTGGGTTTATATCATATTGCATGAGTTTATCCCTCTACATCATGTCATCTTACTTGAAGCATTACTCTATTCTTATGAACTTAATACTCTAGATGCATGCCGGATAGCGGTCGATGTGTGGAGTAATAGTAGTAGATGCAGAATCGTTTCGGTCTACTTTTCACGGACGTGATGCCTATATACATGATCATACCTAGATATTCTCATAACTATGGTCAATTCTATCAATTGCTCGACAGTAATTCGTTTACCCACCGTAATACTTATGCTCTTGAGAGAAGCCACTAGTGAAACCTATGGCCCCCGGGTCTATCTTCCATCATATTAATCTTCCAACACTTAGTTATTTCCTTTGTCATTTATTTTACTTTGCATCTTTATTTCTCTTTATCATAAAAATACCAAAACTATTATCTTATCATATCTATCAGATCTGACTCTCGTAAGTGACCGTGAAGGGCTTGACAACCCCTTTATCGCGTTGGTTGCGAGGTTCTTATTTGTTTGTGTAGATGCGTGGGACTTGAGCGTGATCTCCTACTGGATTGATACCTTGGTTCTCAAAAACTGAGGGAAATACTTACGCTACTTTGCTGCATCACCCTTTCCTCTTCAAGGGAAAACCAACGCAGTGCTCAAGAGGTAGCAGGATGGAGGAGTAGAAACTGTAGAGGCCCTCCGTTTGGAAGGAGCACCTTTATCCGTTGCCTTGCTAACTTCCTTCCGCTTTATTGATTTTACATTGTCAAGTAAAACCGACATAAAGCAATAAAATTCTCTCTTCAGAACTCATTCATGCATTATACTGACAATCACTACTTTGATGTTAGGCAAACACAAGATACCAGGATGGAATATGTACGAAAAACAGGACGGCATGGCATGTTCACAAATGTTTGTGTAAACTAAGCAGAAACCATTCCAAGAAATAAGAAGCAATGCAAGCTAGACACCACATGAAAGATGCAACCAATATGAATCTGCCAAGTTAAAAGAGTCCCATCATAAATGGAATTTCAACAAATTAGAAGAAGCGCATGCTATAAATCATATGAAAGATGCAACTAATATCGTACTGAATATACTAAATGTGTCTCGTCATATTGATTGATGCGGAATACAAAAAAATAGTTCTATGTAAGGAGATGCTTAATAGACAGATGTACTATGTACTAAATACAGGAAGGCATGTCACATTAATAGGTATAATGTATAAGCTAAGCAGAATAGCACATGCAGTTTAACCAGATTGGAAGAATTACAATCTAGACACCATATGCAACATGCAGCCACATATCACGCTGCCAAGTTAGAGCAAGCACATGTGATGCTAGTGTAGGGTAAATGTGGTAATCAACTACAGAGCTACGTTCACTATCTTCATCTAGCCTTTTTTCTTGAGAATCATGTTGGGAGGCTGACGCTGCATTCTTTAAATGAGGAGTAGTCCACTTGCCTGACTGCCTCATCATAAGTGATTGATGAGGGATACACAAGAACATTAGTTTGATGTAAGAACATGGTTAATACACATATGTACTAGTATGTACCAAAAACAGAAAGGCATGTCATATTCAAAGGTATAATGTGTAAGCTAAGTAGATGCAATTTAACCAAATTAGAAGCAATACAAGCTAGACATCCGGCTGGAGTGGTGAGCATGATCATCTAGGACCTGAGAGCCTGGTCGGAGGCGGGCTGCTTCACCACCATCGCGGCTTTTTAGTTGGCTTCCAGGTGATGCCTGTCTTTGCTGGGCTTGTCACTGGCTCGGCCAGTGCCCTGACTATCTATTTGTCTTCTGGTGCTCACGGGATGGTGGTTCATGTAAAAAATATCTTTCCTTATATTAATAAAGACCGACTTCGGCCTTTCGAATACAAGCTAGACACCACATGGAACATGCAACCACATATGACACCGCGAAGTTAAAGCAAGCACCGGGGATGGTGGTTCAATGCGAGCGAGGTCATCAACTCCAGGGCTATGTTTACCGTCTCCATCTACTGACATTGCACCCTTTATAGCATTGTAACGTGCCGTGCTTGCCCATGTAGAAAGCTGGAGCAACTTCTCTATTTTATTTTCCGCTTCTCTCGAGGCAGACTCTGAAATACCCTTGCATAAAAACACAATAGTGAGATTATGGGTGAAGTGTGTGCAGAACTAGTGCACTATAAAAGTAGCAGATAGCAGGTGGCTGAAAATAAATGAAAGGAGACATATGATAGCTCTACAACATTGCATGGCAAACAAAATTAGATTCTACTCCATATGATTTTGTAATATAAGAGCACAGGAAATGCAGGTACTCCTCCAGCACACCACCACATGTGGTCATATCAAGACAACAGTCGACTGAAAATAAATAGGTCAGTCGATTTTTTTAATGAACCGTCCGATCTGTAAGGAACAGGCAGATGACCTTCGTCTACCTCCCGCCACTCACTGTTTACGATCTTTCTTGAACCGCCAGCGACCATCGGCCCAGACCCCTGCCTCCGCCGCCCCGCCCTCCCCTCGACCTCACACCACCGCCGTGCTTGGCAGCGCCCCTAGGCCATCCCTTTAATCCCGACCGACCTCCAGATCGGGCGCCAGTAGCTCTAGGCCCCACACGCCCCTAAAATAAACACTGAGGTGCTGCTTCCCCGGCGTAATAGGTGGACTAGCGCCTGTTACGCCGGGGAATGCTTCCGTTAATTAGGAATCAACTGACCAGGAATTGAAATTCAGGGGGGCGACAGACCTCTAGCTAAGGTGAAATAGTATATGAGGAGAAACCTTGTGCATCGCGAGTTACTAGGAATATCTAGTATCAAGAAGAAGCGGTCAACTAGTGTCTTCTATGGGATGAATACCGTGCAAGCAGACACGTAAGATTTGCACGAATAAGGGAAGAGGAGTACCCTTATTGGTTGCCAGTGCAGTCTCCTCCATATGTCGCGGCGATCTTCTTTTTTCTCCCCAGGGAACTGATGTTTTGGAGAACCATGGATCCTTGGGCAAACCCATGGCCAAATTGTTGACTGTGTTTCCATGGCCGTATATCGGCAGAGGGGAAGCAGATCCGAGGCGGCGAAGGACGGCGTAGCAGGAACATCTCCGATGCGGTGGAGGGTGGCAAAGTTGGAGCGGCAGCACTGAGGTGCAGGACGGTGTGGTTGAACTGGCTCGGCTACGGATGGCTCAGCCTTGGCTTCAACTACTAGCCGTGGAGGGCGTTGCGGTTGAGGTTGCGGTGGACGACAACGTCGGGGTATCGGCTCCAGCGTGATGGAGGAGGGCGGCGGTTGATGGGTGGGATTGGGTGGCGGACGGAGGACGCCGGGGTTTCGCGGCTGGTGGAGAGGTAGTTTTTGCGCCCACGGAGTACGAATGGGGAATCGGACGGGTGGGCAGGGGGGAGGGGGAGAACCATGTTTTGGTCTGGGACACGCTTGTTTTTGGCTTTTTTGAACAGATCATGGGACGCGCTTGTTTGAAATTTGGGGAAAGTACAAACTTTGCCCCCCTCTTAAATTTCGGACCTACTGCGGGTCGGGGGTAGGATGGTAATCCCAGGTGTCAGAAATAGTGGGCGGGCGCGATTTCGATCGTGCGCATGTGTGCTTAGGCGACCATTGTGTATGAATGTTTTTCGGAGGCGGTTGCGTGGCGTCTAGATGAAGCTACAAACCTACCCCGGTTTAGACCTTTGGACGTCGGGTCGGTAGGTTTCACGGGTCGAAGTTATTAGAAAACTAACTTCCTTGTACTACCAAACATTGTTCTCACGCGGTTTCGGGCGAGTAGAGGCTCTTTTGGCGCCTCGTTTGAAATTTTGAAACACAAGCATTCACGTTTAGAGTACTCATTAACTTTGAGGATTGACCTAAATAGACAATGTTAAATTTGACCTTGTATGTTTGAAAACCTCATTAAATTATCCGCTTCTTTTTGAAATTTTGACACTTGAAAATCCTATGACTACGATTATTTTGGAATGGAGGAGCTAAATTTGAATCTATTTTGTACATGACTACATATGCTATTATGTACAAAATCAGATCAAAGATTGGTGCCCCCATAATTTTGGTATGATTTACAAATGCCATGATATCAAATTCAAATAATTGAATGGACTTCATGTTGAATTCGATTTTTTTAAACCACCTTAAGTTGAATTCAATTGTATGCTAGTTCATAGGTTGCTATTTATAATGTTCATTGTGTAACTTTCGTATGTATAATGTGCTTTACACACACAACATGAACTATACTCACATTTATATTCGATTGCTAAAGCAATGCAGTGTCCGGAGATCAAAATACTAACTATGTGGATCAATTGTGTCGAATAATAACATAGACATGCTCAAATTCGATAGAATCTAGATGTCTGATGGATCAATGACTGTTCCCTACGCGAATTGCAAATATCATGATCCCATCCTAATATTTGGATACAATTTATATCTTTAATCAATGTGTACAGTAGTCTTTTACGTGTAGTTTCACTCTCCATCAGTGGTCTCTCACACATGCTCACACACTCTCTCCCGAGGTGTCTTTCTCGCACACATGCTCTCGATATAACCCTCCCTCCCTCTCGTAACCATTTACGACTGTTTTCAATAACCTTTATCACAAGCACTCTTCTTCTCGCAAGCATACACATGCACAATCCCCATCGACCCTTTCTATATACATAGACCTGCCTACATGTCTCTTGTACGCACATTATCTTTAGGCATGTCTCTCATGCATTGTCTCACACCTCTCTTCCTAATCGACGAGTATGATTCTAGTAGAGCATTCTGTAGGATGCCCCTTAAAGTTAGGTTGGATGAATAGTAATATCAGAGATAAAGGGGTTACCTTAGTCCGAGAACCAAGGGTTACAAATCCTAGCCGGCTTTGTCAGTGGACACAGAGTCCTTCACAATTGTGCTATCTTTGTCTTGTATGACTAGTCATCCATGGGTCTCCCTAAATGCGTCATGGGCCGACCAATGTGGCGCACGACAGAACCGAACGAAGGGCCTCACCTCGACCCACCGGACCTCACGCGGTGACACACCCTCTGCCCCCATGTCTCGTTACCTTCTCACGCCCACACATACCAACACAGACACCACACACAAAAAATATATTCTCCTGGTGCCTCTATCCACCCCCCTTGCATATACACACTCAAGGGAATCTCTCGTCGTGATGTCATATTCGTCTCTCTCTAGACCACTCTCATTTCTCGTGCTATCTCCCCCCCCCACCGGCCCCTCTATCCATGCATCTCTCGAATACGTAATACACACACATACCTCTCTAGGCCCTGCCAAATGCATCAACTACACATTCACACATGTTACATCACGTACCCCATTGATCTAAAAAGCCCTCTCTTCACGTTTATTTTGCATACAACATTCCTTCTGAATAAAGTGTGGCCAAAAAATTATTTTAGAATTTCTACATATATACAACATTACAAAGTTTTATGGAGGAGTATGAACGCTAATTTGCATTGCATTGTGCCCACAATGATATTTATTCCGCACTGTGAATTTGTATATTTTTATACTACATATAAAGTTAGTCATAATAAAGAGAAATGAAGAGCATCTCTCTCCATTGCATACCCCCCCTCTATGCCCCTTTCACGTACGCACACAAACTATCTCTAGGTCCTCTAAAAGTAAGCCCCCAGCACATTCACACATGTTTCATCTTTCTCTTGCGATATATATAGTGATGATCATTGTATTTGAAGCGAAAGCACGATACGTACATTGGACTTCATAATCCACTCATTACGATAATCATTTACGTTTTGTGGTTATTATACAGTCACGGGCTCACCGTAAAACTCTGTATTTGCTCAAGACACGACTAGTTGACCAGTTAAACGCTCCACGTGGCATCTCTAGTGTTTTATCACATTATCTCACTACCATCGGGCCCACATGTCGTCTTGTATCTACTCTACATCTACACTCTTATAAAATATAAAATACACTTTTATAAAAAAACAGAGTTGGTGATGATGGTGTGCCTGCCATCCTGCAATATAGGCCATCCGATTTATATCTGACGGATAGGAAAGAAACTATGACAATTTTGCAAAAAGGTACCCACACACCTCTCCACATTTGCAAATAAGGCCTTCCCTTGTTCATCCTTTTCTCTCACAAGATAAACTAGTCATACAAATGCATCTTGATGTTACGTGCAACGCACGGGCATCTTGCTAGTAAGAATGAAACCAAACGACAAAAAATATTGGACGGTGGTTCGAAGTCATGACCGCGGGCACAGCGGACAAGGTGGCCTTGTATTGGTATGCTGAGCCGTCTGTTTTAACACACAGGTGCTAGTGTGGTGATTATACACACACGCACACATGCACACGAACTGCATGCATGCAACACTCACACGAACACATGCACCCTCGCATGCACGCAACACTCACACGTACACACGCAGCCATGAACGCACGCAACACTCACATGCACACACGCACACATGCATGCACATACTAGTACACCACACGACCAACACACACTCTCACGCTCAAGTGCTCAACCTACACGTGCATGCGCACACATCAGGCCCTGACAGACACATACACAACCAGGTGATTCCCGCGCACGGGTTGGAGTCTTGTTGCGCATGCGTAAATTTGTGTTTATCTGACCTTTTCCCTATGCGAATTGACAGGTGGGACCACAAGGAACGTGGTCAATTTAACTAGTCAACATGGTGCCACGCAGACTATTTGGCCGGTCAACAGAGTGCAATCGGATGCTGAACCGTGAGCAAGTGACCATATAATCACCGCAAAACGTATATAGTGACCGTAATCAACTTATTCTGAACTTCGGTGAACGTATTACGCTTTTCTCTCTGTAGGCCCTCCAAAACTATGTCTCTACACGTTCTCACATGTTACATCTAACAACTATGCAATATAGCACTAGTACTACACTCTAACACAATAAATCATATGTGTTTTTAGTTTTACTAGATATCATACTATTACTTAATTATTCAGTTTGCATACATTAAAATTGCCTTTGAAATTTATGGCCAGTATCATATATCGTGCGGGAAAAATCCCGCCCTTTCCTGTTTAATCGGGTTTGTATCAATGGATCATGCGAAACAACAAAACTATAGTACTATAGAGTACAAGTGACAGTTCACTGGGCCGTCGTGTCGTGTACTCCTCCGTCGTAAGAGTGGAGCGCTCGCTTTCATAAATATTCTAGTCCCTTTCGCCGACATGTGGGACATCAAGCTACCGGGTCCACGTGCCATACCAGAATACAGTGCAGAGCAGCCAGGGTGAAGCACCTAGTCATGGCACCGGCATAGTAATGAGCAATGAGGCGTCAAATCACAAAGCTACACCTTTCCCGTAGTTAAGTTGGAGGGATGAAGTAATAAGGCTCAAAAATAAGTTGGAGGGATGAAGCAACCATCATTTCACTCGTTGCTGAATCCGCTTCTCCCTCATCTTCTTCAAGTTAACCACGTGTTGCTTCTATCGTTGTTCTGCCTCATGTGGGACGCAGATCGGCTTGGTAAAGCACTGACACATGGGACCGGATGTTAGCAAACCGCCAGGATAACGTCCTCTAAAAATAAGAAACCTCCCCCGCTATCCGTGCGGCAAAATCACCTCCTTTTTACTAATCTTGATTCTATAATTTTTTAGATCAATATAATTGAGATTTGTATAGATAGCACATAGGAGCAAAACCAAGTGGTACGGTTAAGGGCATCCACAATGTGTAGCCAAATGTGAAAATAGCTTTTGGCATCGTGGGAACCATTGTGGACGGTGTTGCCAAAGCCAAAAGGATGGAACCGAAGCTCCCTGGTTGATTGATTGAAGGAATAGAAAAATGCAACGTCTCTCCTCTTTCTCCCGTGCTTGGACGCATGTACAGTATAGAGCATAGAGTCTACTCCCTTGTCCCTTCTATCGCAAATCACAAAGTAGTGAGGCGTCAAATCACAAAGCATGGACGAAGCAACCATCATTTCACTCATTGCTGACTCCGCTTCTCCATCATCTTCTTCAAGAAACCATCTCACCACACTAAGCTGGACGGACGACGCTATTGTGTACGAGTAGTACTAGTACATTTACGCGTCCTTTGGTTCAACGGACTTCCTGGATGCAAATAAGGCGGTTGTCTCGGCTTGCAGGCGGCAGTAGTGAACGACTTACCATGGTCTCCCTCAATGGTGTTCTCCGTTGAATGCACTTCGCCAAACCACAACATTCGAGATATCGTCAACGTCACTGCAATGTGGAAGGAAGTCAAATATAGTTACTACCTCCACTTTTTTGTACACAAGGCTAGTATATCAGAATTACAATTCAAAATGCCACTAACACTAATCGAGGCGAAATTGATGGGGTTTGCCTCGTACTAGCAACCAAGGACATTAATATCCCCTGCATGCATGCGGAAGTGAGAAGGTTGGTTTTCATGGCGCTGCATTAATCAAGCGATGAGGAGTGAGATGGTTACTCCCTCCTTTTAGGTTTATAGGGCTCAATTCAAAAATCCCACCAACCAAGATAGATGGTGAGTGGTGGAATATTTTTTGTAATTTGTAAAAGCGCCCAATTAATGCTCTTGTTTTTCTCAAAAGTTTATGTTTACCAATGTCTTAATTGCAATGCATGCATGCATAAAGTACATGCATTGGTCATTTTTCTTTTAATACTTGCATGTAATTATTTAATGCACTTTGGAATCTGAACTTGTGATGAGGAACAATCAAATTGAGCCATATAAAATGGAAACCCTAAAATTTTGTGATAAGCCCTATAAACCGGAAAGGAGGGAGTAGCTCTTTGGGATTTGGAGAAAAAAATACGCATTAATTGACACATGAAACGAGGATTTCTATCGATTATTCCCATGAAGGAAAACCCCTCCTTTCTTTTTAAACACTAGTACTCCTAGTACGTAGTACGTCCTTATCCTGTTTGAGTCTAGGCCTTGCATTTCCATACTTCGCCACACATTTTTGCCAAGCTTGCCTAAAGTTTTCAAAGTGAAAAGGAGGTACACTTGCGCACGGCTGTGGCGGTCGCACCGCACCCTCACACGGTTGCTCCTGCACGCCGCGGTCGCACCGCACCCTCACACAGTCGCTCCTGCACGCCGCAAACCCAACCAAGGGAATTCACCCTCACTGACATGTGCTGACGCATGTGAACAAACCAAACTCAGCCATCTTACCGCTGACACATAATTTTCATTCATAGAGTATGTTTATCCAACCACATATCGGGGACTGCTACCTCTTGAGCACTGCGTTGGTTTTCCCTTGAAGAGGAAAGGGCGATGCAGCAAATTAGCAAGTATTTCCCTCAGTTTTTGAGAACCAAGGTATCAATCTAGTAGGAGGCTACGTACGAGTCCCTCGCACCTACACAAACAAATAAATCCTCGCAACCAACGCGATAAGGGGTTGTCAATCCCTACACGATCAGTTACGAGAGTGAGATCTGATAGATATGATAAGATAATATTTTGGTATTTTTATGATAAAGATGCAAAGTAAAATAGAAAGCAATAAAAATAACTAAGTATTGGAAGATTGATATAATAGAGAATAGACCCGAGGGCCATAGGTTTCACTAGTGACTTCTCTCGAGAGCATAAGTATTCACGGTGGGTAAACAAATTATTGTTGAGCAATTGACAGAATTGAGCATAGTTATGAGAATATCTAGGTATGATCATGTATATAGGCATCACGTCCGAGACAAGTAGACCGACTCCTGCCTGCATCTACTACTATTACTCCACACATCGACTGCTATCCAGCATGCATCTAGAGTATTAAGTTCATAAGAACAGAGTAACGCTTTAAGCAAGATGACATGATGTAGAGGGATAAACTCATGCAATATGATGAAAACCCCATCTTGTTATCCTCGATGGCAACAATACAATACATGACTTGCTGCCCCTACTGTCAATGGGAAAGGACACCGCAAGATTGAACCCAAAGCTAAGCACTTCTCCCATTGCAAGAAAGATCAATCTAGTAGGCCAAACCAAACTAATAATTCGAAGAGACTTCCAAAGATAACCAATCATACATAAAAGAATTCAGAGAAGATTCAAATATTGTTCATAGATAAACTTGATCATAAACCCACAATTCATCAGTCTCAACAAACACACCGCAAAAGAAGATTACATCGAATAGATCTCCACAAGAGAGGGGAGAACTTTGTATTGAGATCCAAAAAGAGAGATAAAACCATCTAGATAATAACTATGGACCCGAAGGTTTGAGGTAAACTACTCACACTTCATCGGAGAGGCTACGGTGTTGATGTAGAAGCCCTCCGTGATTGATGCCCCCTCCGGCAGAGCTCGAGAACAGGCCCCAAGATGGGACCTCGTGGATACAGAAATTTGCAGCCGTGGAATTAGGTTTTTGGCTCTGTCTCTGGTAGTTTGGGAGTACGTCGGTGGAGTAACAGGGGTCCCACGAGGGTGGAGGGCATGCCGGGAGGGGGGGGGTAGGCGCGCCCCCTACCTCGTGGCCTCCCTGTTGGTTGCTTGACGTAGGGTCCAAGTCTCCTGGATCATGTTCGTTCTGAAAATCACGTTCCCGAAGGTTTCATTCCGTTTGGACTCCATTTGATACCCTTTTTCTGTGAAACCCTAAAATAGGCAAAAAAAACATCAATTCTGGGCTGGGCCTCCGGTTAATAGGTTAGTCCCAAAAATAATATAAAAGTGAATAATAAAGCCCAACATTGTCCAAAACAGAAGATAATATAGCATGGAGCAATCAAAAATTATAGATACGTTGGAGATGTATCAAGCATCCACAAGCTTAATTCTTGCTCGTCCTCGAGTAGGTAAATGCTAAAAAAAGAATTTTTGATGTGGAATGCTACTTGGCATAATTTTCAATGTAATTCTCTTAATTTTGGTATGAATATTCAGATCCGAAAGATTCAAGACAAAAGTTTAATATTGACATAGAAATAATAATACTTCAAGCATACTAACTAAGCAATTATGTCTTCTCAAAATAACATGGCCAAAGAAAGTTATCCCTACAAAATCATATAGTCTGGCTATGCTCCATCTTCACCACACAAAGTATTTAAATCATGCACAACCCCGATGACAAGCCAAGCAATTGTTTCATACTTTTGGTGTTCTCAAACCTTTTCAATCTTCACGCAATACATGAGCGTGAGCCATGGACATAGCACTATAGGTGGAATAGAATGGTGGTTGTGGAGAAGACAAAAGGAAGGAGAAGATGGTCTCACATTAACTAGGCGTATCAACGGGCTATGGAGATGCCCATCAATAGATATCAATGTGAGTGAGTAGGGATTGCCATGCAACTGATGCACTAGAGCTATAAGTATATGAAAGCTCAACAAAAATAAACTAAGTGGGTGTGCATCCAACTCGCTTGCTCAGGAAGACCTAGGGCATTTTGAGGAAGCCCATCATTGGAATATATAAGCCAAGTTCTATAATGAAAAATTCCCACTAGTATATGAAAGTGATAACATAGCAGACTCTCTATCATGAAGATCATGATGCTTCTTTGAAACACAAGTGTGGTAAAAGGATAGTAGCATTGTCCCTTCTCTCTTTTTCTCTCATTTTCTATTTGGGCCTTTTCTCTTTTTTTATGGCCTCTTTTTTTATTTATTTTTTTGTCCGGAGTCTCATCCCGACTTGTGGGGGAATCATAGTCTCCATCATCCTTTCCTCACTTGGGACAATGCTCTAAAAAAATGATGATCATCACACTTTTATTTACTTACAACTCAACAATTACAACTCAATACTTAGAAGAACATATGACTCTGTGAATGCCTCCAGCGGTGTACCGGGATATGCAATGAATCAAGAGTGGCATGTATGAAAGAATTATGAACAGTGGCTTTGCCAAAAATACAATGTCAACTACATGATCATGCAATGCAATATGACAATGATGGAGCGTGTCATGATAAACGAAACGATGGAAAGTTGCATGGCAATATATCTCGGAATGGCTATGGAAATGCCATGATAGGTAGGTATGGTGGCTGTTTTGAGGAAGGTATATGGTGGGTGTATGATACCGGCGAAAAGTGCACGGTATTAGAGAGGCTAGCAATGGTGGAAGGGTGAGAGTGCGTATAATCCATGGACTCAACATTAGTCATAAAGAACTCACATACTTATTGCAAAAATCTATTAGTTATCGAAGCAAAGTACTACGTGCATGCTCCTAGGGGGATAGATTGGTAGGAAAAGACCATCGCTCGTCCCTGACCGCCACTCATAAGGAGGACAATCAATAAATACATCATGCTCTGACTTCTTAACATAACGGTTCACCATACGTGCATGCTATGGAAATCACAAACTTCAACACAAGCATTTCTCAAATTCACAACTAATCAACTAGCACAACTCTAATATCACCATCTCCATATCTCGAAACAATCATCAAGCATCAAACTTCTCTTAGTATTCAACACACTCATAAGAAAGTTTTTACTAATCTTGAATACCTAGCATATTAGGATTATTTAAGCAAATTACCATGCTATTTAAGTCTCTCAAAATAATACAAGTGAAGCATGAGAGATCAATAGTTTCTATAAACAAATCCACCATCATGCTCTTAAAGATATAAGTGAAGTACTAGAGCAAAACTATATAACTCAAAAGATATAAGTGAAGCACATAGAGTATTCTAATAATTTACGAATCATGTGTATCTCTCTCAAAAGGTGTGTACAGCAAGGATGATTTTGGTAAACTAAAAAGCAAACACTCAAATAATACAAGACGCTCCAAGCAAAACGCGTATCATGTGGTAAATAAAATATAGCTCCAAGTAAAGTTACCGATAGAAGTAGACGAAAGAGGAGATGCCTTCCGGGGCATCCCCAAGCTTTGGCTTTTAGGTGTCCTTAGATTATCTTGGGGGTGCCATGGGCATCCCCAAACTTAGGCTCTTGCCACTCCTTGTTCCATAATCCATCAAATCTTTACCCAAAACTTGAAAACTTCACAACACAAAACTTAAAGTGGAAAATCTCGTGAGCTCCGTTAGCGAAAGAAAACAAAACACCACTTCAAGTTACTGTAATTAACTCATTCTTTATTTATATTGGTGTTAAACCTACTGTATTCCAACTTCTCTATGGTTTATAAACTATTTTACTAGCCATAGATTCATCAAAATAAGCAAACAACACACGAAAAACAGAATAGTATGTAGTAATCTGTAGCTAACGCAAGATCTGGAACCCAAAAAATTCTAAAATAAATTGCTGGACGTGAGAAATTTATCTATTAATCATATTCAAAAAGAATTAACTAAATATCACTTTCCAAATAAAAATGGCAGCAGTTCTCGTGAGCGCTAAAGTTTCTGTTTTTTACAGCAAGATTAAAAAGACTTTCCGCAAGTCTTCCCAACGGTTCTACTTGGCACAAACACTAATTAAACACAAAAAACAGAAACAAAACATAGGCTAGATAAATTATTTATTACTAAACAGGAGCAAAAAGCAAGGAATAAAAATAAAATTGGGTTGCCTTCCAACAAGCCCTATCGTTCAACGCCCCTAGCTAGGCATAAAAGCAAGGATAGATCTAGGTATTGCCATCTTTGGTAGGCAATTGTTCAATGAGGCATCTATCATCCTTAAAAGTTTCTTTATTTTTATTAATTATCAAACTTTTAGGAACAAGATCAAAAAATTCATTTGTAACAATTGGTTCCTTAATGATAGCAAAAAGATTGGGATGAATACTTATAGATTTGAGATCCGCAGTTTCCTTACTAGAAGATTCACCCTTATTTTTAGGAACATGCATAAGCTTGGCAATTTTAGTTGGAGGACTTGGAGTATTCTTTATGGAAGAAAAAGCGGTTCCCAAGTTGGTAATGATACCCTCAAGTTTATCGATTCTAGTGGAATCTTGATTTATTCTTTTATTAACTATGGGTTCCTTCTCCTTAATATTTTTCAAAGTGACTCCTACTTTAGATCCATACTGGGTAATTTGTTTGTGGATCTTTTTATCGAAATTTTCAATTAACTCTACGGTAGCAACTTTATTTTCAATAATTTTAAGTCTTTGCATGACGTGCTCCAAAGTTAACATAGTTCCATTAACCAAAAGAGGTGGTGAGCCAAATAAATCTATCATAGCATTATAAGAATCAAAAGTATGGCTACCCAAGAAATTCCTCCGGTAATGGTACCAAGGATATATCTGTACCAAGGATTATCACCTACATAAAAATTGCGGAGAAGAACGGAAGTAGATTGCTTCCTGGTAGATCTATTTTGAGCATTGCAAATTCTATACCAAGCGTCTTTTAGATTTTCTCCCTCCCTTTGTTTAAAATTGATAACTTCATTTTCGGGAGAGAACGGAGAAGATAAAGGACTAGCCATACGACAGGGCAAGCAAACGGAAAAAGAGGAAAACGGAAAAGAGAGGGATGATAGAGAGAGATGGGGCGAATAAAACGGCAAGGGTGAAGTGGGGGAGAGGAAAACGAGAGGAAAATGGAAAATAATGTAATGCAGGAGATAAGGGTTGTGATGGGTACTTGGTATGTTGACTTTTGCGTAGACCTCCCCGGCAACGGCGCCAGAAATCCTTCTTGTTACCTCTTGAGCACTGCGTTGGTTTTCCCTTGAAGAGGAAAGGGTGACGCAGCAAAGTAGCGTAAGTATTTCCCTCAGTTTTTGAGAACCAAGGTATCAATCAGTAGGAGGCTACATGCGAGTCCCTCGCACCTACACAAACAAATAAATCCTCGCAACCAACACGATAAGGGGTTGTCAATCCCTACATAGTCACTTACGAGAGTGAGATCTGATAGATATGATAAGATAATATTTTTTGTATTTTTATGATAAAGATGCAAAGTAAAATAGAAAGCAATAAAAATAACGAAGTATTGGAAGATTGATATAATAGAGAATAGACTCGGGGGCCATAGGTTTCACTAGTGACTTCTCTCGAGAGCATAAGTATTCACGGTGGGTAAACAAATTACTGTTGAGCAATTGACAGAATTGAGCATAGTTATGAGAATATCTAGGTATGATCATGTATATAGGCATCACGTCCGAGACAAGTAGACTGACTCCTGCCTGCATCTACTACTATTACTCCACACATCGACCGCTATCCAGCATGCATCTCGAGTATTAAGTTCATAAGAATAGAGTAACACTTTAAGCAAGATGACATGATGTAGAGGGATAAGCTCATGCAATATGATGAAAACCCCATCTTGTTATCCTCGATGGCAACAATACAATACGTGCCTTGCTGCCCCTACTGTCAATGGGAAAGGACACCGCAAGATTGAACCCAAAGCTAAGCACTTCTCCCATTGCAAGAAAGATCAATCTAGTAGGCCAAACCAAACTGTTAATTCAAAGAGACTTGCAAAGATAACCAATCATACATAAAAGAATTCAAAGAAGATTCAAATATTGTTCATAGATAAACTTGATCATAAACCCACAATTCATCGGTCTCAACAAACACACCGCAAAAGAAGATTACATCGAATAGATCTCCACAAGAGAGGGGGAGAACTTTGTATTGAGATCCAAAAAGAGAGAGAAAGCCATCTAGCTAATAACTATGGACGCGAAGGTCTAAGGTAAACTACTCACACTTCATCGAAGAGGCTATGGTGTTGATGTAGAAGCCCTCTGTGATCGATGCCCCCTCCGGCGGAGCTCCGAAACAGGCCCCAAGATGGGATCTCGTGGATACAGAAAGTTGCGGTGGTGGAATTAGGTTTTTGGCTCTGTCTCTGGTAGTTTGGGGGTACATAGGTATATATAGGAGGAAGAAATACGTCGGTGGAGCAACAGGGGGCCCACGAGGGTGGAGGGTGCGCCCTCCTACCTCGTGGCCTCCCTATTGGTTGCTTGACGTAGGGTCCAAGTCTCCTGGATCATGTTTGTTCCGAAAATCATGTCCTCGAAGGTTTCATTCCGTTTGGACACCGTTTGATATCCTTTTTCTGCGAAACCCTAAAATAGGCAAAAAAAACAGCAATTCTGGGCTGGGCCTCTGGTTAATAGGTTAGTCCCAAAAATAATATAAAAGTGAATAATAAAGCCCAATATTGTCCAAAACAGAAGATAATATAGCATGGAGCAATCAAAAATTATATATACGTTGGAGACGTATCAGGGAGTATTTGTATGGCTCATGCGGTGGTCTGTTGGGGAAGAAGAAGAGGTGAGGAAGAAGGGTTAGGAGACGTAGGGTATTCATCCAACCACCTTGAAATGGTAGACTGACCCAAGTCAGGCGACTTGCATAACAATGTATGTTTTACACAACAAAAGATCCATAAAAACAACAACATAAAGAAAAACTATCACTGCTCGCGGAACGAGACGGACTCTTCGTCTTTGTCTGCCGGCGCGAACTAGCCGTAGCTGCCGACGTGTGTCTCCGTACCGTGGTTGTCCTCGGCCTCAAGCTACTCGTTCACGCGGAGCATGCGGGCGCTCTGCACGGACGAGAGCACTGCCCGATTCAAGTCGAGGACGTCCGCTCCCGCCTGCAGGAGGGCCTCGATGGTAGCGGCATCCGCGCACTCTGCGTCGAGTCGAACCTCCACTGCCCGGTTCAAGTCCAGGGCATCCGTTTCCGCCTGCAGGAGGGCCTCGATGAGAGCGGCATCCATGTGATCCGCATCGAGTTGACCTGTACCGCCTGTTCAAGTCCAGGACATCCGGTTCCGCCTGTAGGAGGGCCTCGATGGCAGCGGCATCCACGCGCTCCGCCTCAAGTTGAGCCTCTGCCGCCCGATTCACATCCAAGGCATCTGGTTCCGCCTGCAGGAGAGCCTCGATGCCAGCGGCATGTGCGCGCTCCGCGTCGAGTTGAGCCTCTGCCTCTCGGTCCTCCTTTAGTATCGCTAGGTTGAACCGCTGGTCCGCCTGCACCATGGGGGACTCGGACGCCGGCACGAAGTCGACGTCCATCATCTCATACCCATCGAGGGCCTTCTGCGCTGCGACCTCCGCCATGAACATTGGATCGGCTTCCTCCTCCTCGTAGATTGGCTTCAGAGAACTCAGGGATTGGCCCGCCGCAAAGCGAACTTGGGAACGGAGGTCTGTGGCGCCGACCGCCGCTGCAATTTCTGCACGGCGCTCCGGCGTCAGCATCTTGTAGTACGTGATCTTGTGGTGCACCATGGCTTTCCGGCGAACTAGGGGACGCTTGATGTGGGCTAGGGGATCGAAAGGTGGGGGAAGGGGCTAGAGATTAGGTGTGATTTTAGGGCAGTGGCTGGCGTAGGCTGAGCAGTGAAGGTTCAGGTGTGAATAGTGGATCCGGTGACGACCGGTCAATCGGTTTTGACTGTACATCGCTCTTGTCGTGTTTGCATTGCAGCCCGACACGCTTGACCCTCCACGTCGCTCACTGAATGGAATGTGCTTCGTCTTGCGTTTTCACTCACTTGTGGGACCGCAGTTGAGAGCAAACCGACGTCGCCCCCCTCCCCCGCCCGCATCATTTATACTACCACTCCCTCCATTTTATGCGGAGTAAATAAAAACAGAGGGAGTATACTATTGATGAGGATCCCCTAACGTAGCCGAACCCATTGAGTAACTGACATGCGGGACCTAGCAAGCATGGGGTCCGCCAGTAAGTGACCGAAAGGGAGGGTAACGCAGGGATACCTACGTCAGAGGATCCACTTCCAGTACTACTCCCTCCTTCCGTTGACTATACATGGCCTAATGTGTTTTTCGAGGCTAACTTTGACCAAATGTTAGAGTAATAATATATGACATGCAACTTACACAAAGCATACGGTCAAATTCGTATGTGAAAGGAGCTTCCAATGATATAATTTTCACATTATACATCTCATGTACTATTAATCTTGTCAATAGTCAAATGCGGTTTTGAAAAACGCATTAGAGCATGGTTCATAATATAATCAGTCGATGGTTATAAGGAACTGACATGTCATCTATAGCCATCATCTATTATATGCACTCATACAGTAGTGCGGGCTATAAGGTTGGCTATTTCCCGAAAAAAATTATAAGGCTGGCTATTGTATTAGTACTTTTTTCCATCTCCTCTCCATCCCTTTCTTCATATTTATTGTATTTAACTAGCAATGCGTATATAGCTAGGCTCTTGCATGAGAGCTCACTCCCCTTACTTTTTCACATCTCTCTCCTCCACATAGGCCCTATATAAATGGAAGGAGGGAGTACTGCTATGAGCACTTCATACTCTATTACAGATGTTGTCAGTACTCCGCTAGTACTATTGGACAGGGAGCTTAAAAAAAGTTACTATTGGACTGGCTATACGTGGCAAAATCCTACTAGGAAGAGCATGCGCAAGAACAAGCACATTCACGTGGTTGAAAACAAATTGGAAACCATCTCGAGTACAAATCTAGGAGTACGTACGAATCTAACAATATTGATTGGGCGTTGTTGAATGTTGATACTTTTTTTTATCAAAGTAGAGATACTTTGACTACACATAAAACTTATATGTAAACTAGAAAGGATAGGAGGGAGTATATTGTACGTTCAAAAATGAAACGAACATTGAATACCCTTCATATATGATTTGCGGATGCTATGATCACCGGAGTCCGCCTGAGGTATCACACATGCCCCCACTCGTTCTCTCCCAATTTCATCTCGGGGTCCAGAGATCGATTGAAAGAGGACTAGGGTGGGTACAATACGTTTGTTTCGCTTATGAACGTACAATATACTCCCTCTG
>NC_041388.1:493699764-493715701 GCF_002162155.2 Triticum dicoccoides | reverse complement strand
TATCTCCTTGCACGACACGCAATTGATCTCTGAACATCAATCGATCTCGTCAATATGTGTCGGGGCATGAACCGAATGGGGTGTCAAAACTAAGATGCGAAGCGATATGTAGTGGAGGCAAAGTAAAACTTTAAACGAACCATTTGTTTGTATGCATGTCAGACAAATTACAAAACATTGGAAATACAAGCATGGTCTAGGCCCACATGTTGGGGAGGAATGAGAAATAAGAAAACGCCACATGATTATACATGAACGGCTCAAATAAACAATAAGTTGTCTCGCTTGGCCTACATAGTGAAAGGCCTAATGCGCAACGCGGAGCACTAACGCTCGAATATGGCCGGGAAAACAGGAAAACCGACATGTGGGGCACACATGTCGGGACAACGTAGCGCAAACTAGTCCAATGGAGGAGCTGGCCCACGACCTCCTCGCCACCGGCAACCGTTCATGTGGGTCGTGGGGGCCAACAACGTGGCGCATCTCCATCACCGCCTTTGGACACGGCGACCGCGGTGAGCGACACACTCATCGTTGCTAGACACGGTCAGTTTCAATGTGCCGAGGGTGGCGTCAGTGTTGTGGCACGACCAATAGTATGTTTGGTTTGTGCCCAAGGTTGCCCCATCAAAGCATTGGGTGGCCAAAATTTTGGTTGAAGTTTTGGTTGCCCATTATTTGGCCGACATTACCAAGAAAAATGAACTAGAGTTGGCTAGAGTTCATTGGCATGCCAAAAAAATGGCAACCATCCAAACAAAGACCAATCTTTGGGTCATGACCAAAATTTTGGTAAGGTGCACTTTGGCCACAATCCAAACACACACCAACACCCAGCACGTCGAGGATGCACGGGGCGCCGGGATGCGTCCACGGAGTGGTGTAGCGCGGCCAACTGCATCCTCAGGACCTAAGACCATGTCGGGTCATCTTGCTTTTTCAATGACATGCGTCGATCGCATGTGAGCAAAGGGCATCTCCAACGTTGCCACGACCGCAGCTGACTACCCTGGCACACCAAAAACCCTTGTGCCGGGGTTCTAATCCACGAGCACCTATGGGACCGGCGGACCGAGTCCCTTTCGGTTCGGCAGGGGCGGAGGTCGCGCGAAGAGCGGATCGAGGCGAAGCACACAAGCAGTTTACCCAGGTTCGGGCCGCACGGATGCGTAAAACCCTACTCCTGCTTTGTGGTTTGTATTGAGTTCTTGCTCGGGAGCGCGGAGTGCTACAGTACACTCCAGCAGCTAACGAGACCGAGCATGAGTGTTCTCTTTCTCCTAACCAGCCAACCCCCTCTATGTTGCGCTTGGGCCTCCTTTTATATGCTCAAGGGGTCACCAACAGGTGGCAATGGAGACAAAGGGTAAAAATGGAAAGGTGTTGTGGTTGGTACAACTACCTGCTACAGTGTATCATACCTAACCCTGACGGCAGGGGACAAGGGCATTAAATGCCCGTTTGCATCGCCTAAATAGTGCAAAAGGGACCGTCAGGGACGCCACCGCTCGCCACGATGGCGATCTTGTCAGCGCCGCTTGCCACCGCGCACCCCTGGCTGCACAGCCTCCCACCACGTACGCCTGGAAGGGTCCCAGAGCGACACGTTGGTGGATGTGCTGGAGCGCGGGCGCAGAGTGGTGGCTTGTCGTGGCAAGCGCCTTGCCGCGGTCGTTGTCTTGTCGCGTCCGGGAGCTTGTCGCTCACTGGGCCTTGCCGGGGCGCGAGGCGCGTCGCGGCAAGTTCCTTGGGATGCCTTGGTTGGCCTTCCCGGCAAGCTCCTCTTGCCGGGGTCTTGTCTCCTTGGCTTGGATACTTTGTTCTTGAATGGCTCCAAAGGAACCACGGAGGACCTTGGCGGTCACCTGGCAAGCCTTGCCGCGGGATGCTGCGACTGCCCGCGCACAAGTTCGGGATACTAGGGTACCCCTACTCTAGTACACCGACAGGAGCCCCTGGGCCTGGGCCATACACGGTGCCGAGCGCTGTTGGGCCAGGCCCAAAACAGGGCACGGGCACGCGCGGCCTAGGTTACGCCGTATCTTTCTCCATATCCACCGCGCCCTCCCCGAACGTCACGCGTTGAATGCGGCGTCGTGGGAGAGATCGTGGGGGGTTTCTTTATTTGGAAATGCGGAACGTCCACCCCCTCCCTCTTTATAAGCAGAGGAAATAGGGGCAGTTCGCCCATTCGCCAGTTGCTGCTTTAATCTCAGAAATCTCCGCCGCTCCCTCGTCTTCCCAAAGCTGAAAGAGAGCAGCGCCCCACCCCCCATCGCCACCAGCACCACCGACGCCGTCGGCCTCCTCCACCATTTCTTCCATGGCTCCGAAAGCCGACAAGGGGAAGGTTGTGAAGTCGACTGAGGCGCAGCGGCTTGCGGCGCTGCGAAAGGAGCAGGCAGTCTTCCGCCCCAAGCTCGCCGCGAGGGAGCTGAGGGAGAACTACTACCTCTTCTGGTCGACGGAGACGCGGGCGCACCCGCGCACGAAGGTACTTCCAGCCGCCGCTTGGAAAACAGCTCCAAATGGATATCCATTCTTCGCCTTGTTCTTCTACTGCGGGCTCTGCCCACCCTTCTCTGAGTTCTTCTGCGACATTATGAACACCTACGGGTTCCACCTCCTTGATTTCACCCCCAATGTTGTTCTGACCATGGCAGTTTTCACACATCTCTGCGAAAACTTTGTCGGAGTCCATCCCAATGTAGCCCTTTTCCGCCACTTCTTTATACCCCGAGTAGAGAGGAGAGAGCCTTTATCCGGCGGAATCGCCTGGATCTCGAGGGCCGGCAAGAAGGAAACTTATTTGGAGGGAGAATTCCGCGGCAAGTGGGAGGAGTGGAGAGCAGACTGGTGCTGGATTGACGAGGAGAACCCGCAGCCATTCACCACCCGGCGCCAAGCCCCAGTAGCACGCGGCAGCGACTGGAGTGACGTGGCCCCGGAAGACGACAGGCTGAAGGTTGCTGTCACCCGGATCCTGCGCCTCAGGCTTGCCGGGCTCACTGTGGGTGCTGTTGGCGCAGATTTTCTTCGCCGCCGCATCGCCCCCCCTACAGGAACGAGGGAGACCCGCCTGGGAGTTCAAGAATGCGGCGGATATCATGAGGCTGCGGCCGGGCCTCAACTTCAACTTCACTGTTCTAGAGCTCAACGCGATGTTGCAGGAGCTGTTCAAGTATGACCCCCAACATCCCGAAGTGTTCAGGTTGCCGGGGGGCGTCGTTCCGCTGTGCAACAACTCCGCGCTCGACCGCATCCGTGCAATGATGCCACTGTGCGATTCGCATGGAATTGTCCCAACTTGGCAAGAGCCTGCAGACGACGTCGTGCCGCAATTCTTCGATGGGTTGGTAGAAGTGCCGATCCGCTCCAACGAAAAGGACAGCCTCACCCGCGACACCACCGATGCGGAGATGACACACATCGTCACTAGGCTGGAAGAGGCGGCGGCAGCCGCAGCCGCGGGCTAATTTGGATTCACCGTGGAGGAGGCAGATGCAGCAGAGGCGGCAAGCCGTGCCGAGCGAGGGGAGTCCACTGGTGAGAAAAGGCTTGCCGGGCATGACGTCGAGCAGAGCGAGCCTGCCAAGGATACGAGCAGCTCGCTGGACATCAACTCCTCTTCATCTTCATCTTCGGGCAGCTCGCCGCAAGCAGAGCCTCCATCCCCACCAAGAAGGCGTCTCCGCAAGGCCGGCAACGTAGCGGAGCGGCAGGCGGGCCAACAGTCGCCACGCCGCATGACGCGCTCCACCGCGGCAAACACCGTTGCCGTGGGAGCACCTCATGCTGCGACGGCAACTGGAGCGGGGTCTAGCCGGACCACCGCTTCTGCTCCTACCGCTTCTCACGCCGCGACGGCAACCGGAGCGGGGTCGTCTCAGACCACCGCCACCGTTCCTGCCAAGCGGCCAAGGGAAACTACTCCTCCGTCTCCCCGCGCCGGGCGTGAGCCGGACTTCGACTTCTCCGCGTTCAGCTCCGACGAGGAAGAAGAAGAAGAGTAAGATTCTCTTGTTATACTTGTAGTTCTTCAATCCTTGCTGTCTTGTCTTGTATCTCATTTGCTTTACTCTGAACTTGTTCCTTTTTAGGACTCTGGCCCAGAGAGCAGCAAAGAGAGCCAAGGTCCCGGTGATTGTCATCGAGGACGAGCCCACTGCGACAGCAGGGGGTGCGCCCGAGACAACCTTGCCGGACCCGGCAACTTTCCTCCAGAGCAGCCCCCAGCGTAAGTATATGATTTGCTATCCGCTGTGAGGTGCGCATGGATACTCTGTCTTTGCTGATATCTGTTTGTTGGTTTGTGTAGAAGTAGAGCAGCCCCACCAGGAGCCAAGGGAGAGTCCTCCGGCAAGGGAGAGCTTTCCGGTAAGGGAGAAGTCTCCGGCAAGGGACAGCACTAGCGGCCCCCCGACGGCGGAGACTATGACTGCAGAACCCGGGACAGGTAATCCTTCTGCTGCAAGATTTCCCTTGGGTTCTTCTTCTTTTGATCTTCTTCTTGGGTTTTTATTGGATTTTGCTTGACTCTTCTCCCTTTTCCGGCTGTCAGACCCATCTGCTACGGAGCCGATGGAGACCGAGGTTGCCGCCGACGAAGCAGCCGGTGCTGACGATCCCGCCGGCGCAGAGGCCGCTAAGGCTGCCGCCGCAGCAACTGGGGAGGGGTCCGGCGATCGCACTGACGGCCCTGAGGCCGCAGGAGCGCCAGGCGCTCGCCGACCGCCGACCCGTCTGCCGCTGCCGCAGCGCCAGGCTCCGAAGAGCCCCAGCCCGACGTCTACTTGAAGGCCGGCGATGACGTCTTCATCAACCTCCCCTGGGCGTCAAGCTCCAGGGCGCCGGTCGAGGGAGAGATCTTCGACGGGGAAGTGCTCGCCTCCGCTGGGCTGATGCTGGTTGACGCGCCAAGCAGCAGCAGCAACGAGCCTGAGGAGGAGCGGCTGCTGCGGAAGTTGTTGTCGCTCTACCGCGCGCGGCAAGCCAAGCTGGAATCCCGTGGGGCACTTGTCACGAAGGCGGGAGCGGACATCGAGAAGCGCGCGGAGGAGCTCCGGGGTCTCCACCAGGAAGCTCTCCGGTCCTTGGCAGAGGAGCGGGAGGAACTTGCCGAAGCGCAGAAGGCCTTCCTCCTCGAGAAGGCTGAAATCAGAGAGCAACAGCGGCTAGCCGCTGAGAAGCTGTCTGCGCAGGAAGGCGAGCTGGCGCAGCGGAAGGTCAATCTTGACGCCCACGAGGAGGAGCTTGCCGCGCGCGAGGAAAAATTTGGCGGAGCCCTCAAGCAAGCGGAAGATGCTGTCGCAGCCGCCGAAGCCGCCAAGAAGGAGCTGGAGACGAAGGTGGCGCAGCTGGAGGCCGATCTCGCCGAGAAGGGCAAAGAGCTCAGCGCCGCCAAGGTCTCCAACGTGGATCTTGAGTTGAAGCTGACCACTTTGACCAAGACGCTGGACGGCGCCAAGGAGCAAGAAGCGGCCTTGAAGGAGGAGATCAGGGCCGACAAGGCGCTACTGGAGAGTGCTGCCGCCACCCAGAATGCTTTCAGGGAGACTGTGGAGCACTGGACGAAGAGTCTTGTGAGTGTTGCCGCAGACATTGACAGGGAGCTGGCGCAGCTGGGGATGGAGGATCTTGGGTATCCCTCCGACGAGAACATCCAACCCAGCGCCAAGCTTGTCTTGTTCTTCAAAGGCGTGGCGACGGCCCTCCAGCGACTCCGGGAGAGGATCCCAAAGCAGCTGGCCGACGAGTCGCGCAAGATCTGCGCGGGAGCTCTTCAGAAAGTGTTGGTGAAGGTGGCCTTCCGCAATCCGGGCCTCAACCTCACCAACGTCCTCAAGACCCTGCCGCCGGATGCTGATCTGGAGGCGCTCAAGATCCTTGTCGCACCCATTGTGGACAAGGTGAGCGGGATCAAGAGGATCGAGGGCGCTCGCGTAGACTAGGCCGCCCGCTTCTTCTTTTCTTGTCGCTGTTTGTCATGTTATGAAAACAATCTGTTAGAGCCGCGACAAGCTATCTTTGTAATATAACTCTATTTCGGGCAATGATTGCAATGTTATTCCCTTTACTTGATTCCTCCCTTTGTATGTTTTTGCCCTACGCTTTTAGGGAACTTGCCGGTGCAGGCACCTGAGCCGCGAGCGCTGAGTGCGGGACGTCAGCAGCCTGCTGGCGGTGCCGCTACCGACAAGAAACCTTGTCGCAACTAGTTGCAGCTCACTTAAGTTGTTGAGCGGACTCGAAACAAAGTAAGGGCGCAACTAGCTACGAGTTGGTTCCTCCGCGCACAGGTTTTCCATACAAAGTGCGGTCGTTCAAGGGAGATAACTTAAAAATTAAAAAAATCTGATTGCTCAAACTTTGGCAACTTAGCTTTTCTGTTGTTTGCTTCCCGGTAAGGCGAAACTTTCTTGAACGACGCCTGGTCCATACCATTATCTTCTCCTTTCCCCCCGGCAAACTTGTGGGCGAGGGAACCTTCCTTTCCTTGAGAAAAAGAAAGAATAGAAAATAAAGATATGGAGCCTTACGGCTTGTTATTACTTACCGGGGAGTAGGTGCTACACAAAGTGTCAGATCACATATGCAAAAAAATAGAAAGCATGAAATTGACAAGATGTGCGGAGCACATGAGCTTTACTTATGCACGGGGTCTGCTCCCGGCTTTGTACAAAGGATTACATGCAACAGCGGCAAGACTTGTACAAAAGGTGGTTGTCGGAACAGGTTCCAGCAACCGCGCCTTACGGTAAAACTTACGAAGATGCTCAATGTTCCAGGAGTTGCTCACCGGAATGGCATCTTCGGTCTCAAGGCGGACAGCGCCAGGCCTAGTGACTCGTTTCACCCGGTAAGGGCCTTCCAACTTCGGTGTCAACTTGTTGGAATTCTTGGCGGACTGAACACGCCGAAGAACAAGGTCACCTTCCTCGAGACTTCTGGCATTAACTTTGCGGCTATGGTAGCGGCGCAAAGCTTGTTGGTAGCGAGCAGCTCGTACAGCAGCCTGAAGACGGTCTTCCTCAAGGAGTAGCGCGTCATCTTGTCGCAGCTGCTCTTGCTCAAGCTCATCATAAGCGAGCACTCGAGGTGACCCGTATACGAGTTCCGTGGGGAGAACTGCCTCTGCTCCATAGACTAGAGCGAAAGGTGTCTGGCCAGTGGCTCGATTTGGCATCGTCCTGATCGACCAAAGAACCACCGGCAGCTCCTCGATCCAGTTTCTTCCGCACTTGTGCAGCCTGTCAAAAGTTCTGGTCTTGAGTCCACGCAGCACTTCGGCATTTGCCCTCTCCGCTTGACCGTTGCTTCTCGGGTGAGCAACAGAAGCGAAGCAGACCTTGGCGCCAAGATCTTGGACATACTGCATGAAGGTGCGGCTCGTGAATTGCGTGCCGTTGTCGGTGATTATCCTGTTAGGGATCCCGAAGCGGCAAACAATCGACCTGAAGAACTTGACTGCTGACTGTGCTGTCACCTTCCTCACTGGTTCCACTTCCGGCCACTTTGTGAACTTGTCGATTGCAACGTACAAGTACTCAAAGCCCCCGACTGCTCGGGGAAAGGGGCCGAGGATGTCGAGCCCCCGGACCGAAAATGGCCAGGATAAAGGGATCGTCTGGAGAGCTTGAGCTGGTTGATGTATCTGCTTGGAATGGAACTGGCACGCTTCACACTTGGTTACTTGTGCAGTTGCATCCTGGAGGGCTGTCGGCCAAAAGAAACCTTGCCGGAATGCTTTGCCGGCAAGTGCTCTTGCGCCAATGTGGTGACCGCATATGCCTCCATGTATCTCTGCCAACAGCTTTTGTCCGTCTTCCCGGGGAATACACTTCAATTTCACACCGTTGAGTCTTCTTCTGTACAGTGTCTTGTCGACAAACTAGTACATACTTGACTGCCGGGCTACTCTTTCCGCTTCTTCTTGCTCTTCGGGAAGTTCTCCTGTCTGAAGGAAACGGACAATCCGTTGTGCCCATGCTGGAGCTTGTGGATCGACAACAAGGACTAAAGGCAAATCTACGGCTGCGGGAACATCCGCTTCTACGGCGAGAATCTGTGGCTCTGCTGGAGCTTGACGTTCCCCGGCAAGCTTGCCGGAGCAAAACTTGTCGGGAGCTTCTGCTTCAACGGAACAAACCCTAGAGTTTGCCGGAGCAGATTGCTCCTCAGCGCAAGGCAAATCTGTTGCTGCAGGAACGTCCGCTTCTACGGCGAGAACCTGCGGCTTTGCCGGAGCTTGACGTTCCCCGACAAGCTTGCCGGAGCAAAACTTGCCGGGAGCTTCTGCTTCAACGGAACAGACCCTAGGGCTTGCCGGAGCAGACTGCTCCTCAGCGCTCTTGGCGTTGATCTTGGGGACCTTCTTAGCGGCGGCTTTGGGAAGCTCTGCCGGCAAATAGTCACCAGAAATCAACTTCCTCTTCTTGCTCTATCCAGTTGATGTCGTTACAGACGGTTGAGTCGGCTTGAGCACAAAGATCCCTGGTTCCACAGGTAACTTAAGTGCGGCGCACTTTGACAGGCCATCGGCAATGGCGTTCTGAGATCTTGGAACATGCTCCATCTGTAGGCCGTCAAAGTGCTCTTCTAGCTTTCTCACTTCGTCGACGTAGGCTTCCATCAACGGACTCTGATAGCTGTTGTTCACTTGGCGGACGACAAGCTGCGAGTCACCCCTGACAATGAGCTTCTTGATCCCAAGGTCTGCCACTATCCTGAGACCGGCAAGCAAGCCTTCATACTCTGCAGTATTGTTTGTCGCTTGCTCCTTGGGGAAGTGCATCTGGACTACGTACTTGAGGTGCTCTCCGGTGGGTGCGACAAACAGCACGCCAGCGCCGGCGCCTTGCAGTGAAAAGGCACCGTCAAAGTACATCAGCCACTCTTTGCTTGCTTCCTTGATGGGGATGCTCGTTTCTGGAATTTCTTCGTCTGGTGTTGGCGTCCATTCTGCTATGAATTCTGCCAATGCTCTGCTTTGGATAGTTGAAGTACTCTCAAACTTGAGGCCAAAGCTTGACAGTTCCAGTGCCCACTCAACAATCCTGCTTGTCGCTTCTGGATTCTGTAGTACCCTCTTCAGCGGAAAGCGAGTGACAACTGTGATTTCATGTGCTTGGAAGTAATGACGCAGCTTTCTCGAGGCCATGAGAAGGCCGAAAAGAAATTTCTGCACACCAGAGTACCTTGACCTAGCCCCCTGCAGAAGGGAACTGACAAAGTAAACTGGGCGCTGCACCATTCTCTTCTGTATCTCCTCGCGCGTCTGCGCAGATCCATCCTTGTCAGGACCAGAGCTTGCCGGGGAAGCCCCCTGCTTGTCGCTGGATACGTCTGCCGTGGTTGCTGGCTCGTCATCCGCCTCCCTCTCCGCTACTAACGCAGCACTAACCACTTGATTGGTTGCCGCTATATACAACAGCAACTTCTCTTGTGGCTTAGGTGCGACAAGTATTGGAGTGGAGGACAGGTATCTCTTCAAGTCCTGCAGCGCAGCCTCCGCTTCCGGAGTCCATTTCATTGGACCTGCCTTTTTCAATATTTTGAAAAACGGCAGGGCGCGCTCTGCAGACCTAGAAATAAACCTGCTGAGAGCAGCCACGCAACCGGCAAGTCTTCGTACATCCTTGACGCGCTTGGGTGCTTCAATCTGCTCAATGGCCTTGATCTTGTCGGGATTGGCTTCGATTCCCCGCTGAGACACGAAGAATCCGAGAAGCTTGCCAGAGGGGACTCCAAACACACACTTCTCGGGGTTGAGCTTGAGGCTGATCTTGCGCAGATTTGCAAAGGTCACGTCTAAATTTTGAATCAGAGTTGCCTTGTCCTTGCTCTTGACCACTATGTCATCCATGTAGGCTTCCACATTTCTGTGTATTTGTGGCTCAAGAGCGACATGGACTACTCTTGCAAATGTTGAACCAGCATTTTTCAAACCGAAAGGCATCCGTATGAAACAGTACGTGCCACATGGAGTGATGAATGCGGTCCTCTCCTCATCCTCTTCTGCCATGAAGATCTGATGGTATCCTGAGTATGCGTCAAGAAATGAAAGCAAATCACATCCGGCCGTGGAGTCAACAATCTGGTCAATGCGCGGCAAAGGAAATGGGTCTTTGGGACAAGCTTTGTTAATATCGGTGAAGTCAATACAAAGTCTCCATTTCCCATTTGCCTTGCGCACGACTACAGGATTGGCCAACCACGTAGGATGGAGCACTCCTATGACAAGGCCTGCTGCTTCCAACTTCTTGATTTCTTCTGCTATGAATTCTTGGCGCTCCACTGCTTGCTTCCTGACCTTTTACTTGACGGGCTGCGCATGAGAACAAACGGCAAGATGGTGCTCAATTACTTTCCTGGGAACACCGGGGATGTCAGACGGTTGCCACGCAAACACGTCGACATTCGCCCGCAGGAAAGCAATGAGCGCGCTTTCCTATTTAGGGTCGAGAGTGGCGCTGATGGTGAAGGTACCACCAGTGTCGTCCTCCTTGGCGGACACCTTCTTGGTTTCTGGCAGAGCTGCCATTGTCTTCTTACACTTGCCGGTGGAGCTCGATGGTGCGTCCTCGATGGCAGCACCGCACTCCAAAGAGGTGCGCTTGCCAGAGTGGGCATCAGAGCTCTTGCCGGACTTGGTCTTCTTCTTCCCCCCGGGAGCTTCAACGGCAAGTGATTTGCGATCTGTTGCGGCTGCCGCTTCCCGGTAGATCTTGTCGGCGCAGATAAGAGCATCTCTCTTGTTTCCAGGGACAGAGATGGCGCTTATCGGGCCTGGCATCTTCAGCATATTGTATGCGTAGTGAGAGGCTGCCATGAACTTGGCGAGTGTTGGACGACCGAGCATCCCATTGTAAGGCAATGGAAAATCGGCAACGTCAAAAGTGACCCTCTCAGTCCTGAAGTTCACCTCGCTACCAAATGTTACTGGCAACGTGACCTTCCCCTTCGGCTTGCTCCTTCCCGGGTTGATTCCTTGGAATGTGCCGGTCTCTTCAAGCTCGCTGTCAGGGATCTGGAGTTTCTGGAGTACAGCGGATCAGGTTCAAGCCGGCCCCGCCGTCAACTAGCATCTTAGTGACTTTGAGGTTGCGGATAGTTGGTGAAACCAACATCGGCAAGCACCCGACCGCGGTTGTGCGATCAGGGTGGTCCTCAATATCAAAGATGATAGGCGTGCTGGACCATTTCAGAAGCTTGCGTGACTCGACAGGCGGTTCTGCCGCATTGACTTCCCGCACCCACTGCTTGAGTTGGCGGTGCGAAGTATGCAGAGAAGCTCCGCTGTCAATGCACAAGACCTCTGTAGCTTTTTGGAACTCCTGCTCACTGGTCTCGACATCATCCATGTCTTCGTCGTCGTCGTCATCTTCATCCTTGTCGCGGCCGCGGGGAGGTCTGTCTCCTTGCCGCTGCTTGGCCTTGCCGCGGCGTCCTCCCCGGCCGGCGCGCTTCTTGCCGGATTCTCCAGCGCCTCCTTGGGCCCTCTCCTTGTCGCATCGCTCGTATTCAGCTTTTTGCTGCTGGACAAGCTGCTCGACCTTCTTGCAGCTCTGGAGGTCATGGCCCTTGGTGCGGTGGATCTTGCAGTACTGCTTGTCGGTGTTGTCCTGCTTGTCGGCGACCGCCACAGCCTGGCAGTTGGTGCATGCGGCAATCTCCTTGCCAGAGCCACCAGCTTTGGCTTTCTTGGCGCCACCTTCGTTGCCGGACTGCTCAACGACTAGCACATCTTTGCCTTTCTTCTTCCTGATGTTCCGCCGCCGTTTTTTCTTTGCCGGGACAGCATCCTCGCTGTCAGATCCTCCTGCTCCTGTATTCTCTCCGGGGAGTTTCCTCCCTTCCTCAGCACGTGCACACTTGTCGGCCAGGGCATACAGCTCACTGACGTCCCTGATCTTGCACATGGCCATCTCATCCCGCATCCTGTGGTTACGCATGTTCTGATGGAACACGCTGATGACCGCGGTAGGGTGGACATCTGGGATGTTGTGCTGTACACGGCTGAATCTCTGAATGTACTTGCGCAGGGGCTCTCCTTCCTTCTGGGCGAGCAGATGAAGGTCACTCTCTTGGCCATGAGGTTTGTGGCCGCCTGTAAAGGCGCCGACAAACTGATGGCATAGGTCTGCCCAGGAGGATATGGAGTTGTCCGGCAAGTGCATGAGCCAGGACCTGACGTTGGGCTTGAGCACCAGCGGGAAGTAGTTGGCAAGGATCTTGTCGTCCCGCCCCCCGGCAGCCTGCACCGCGATGGTGTAGATGCTGAGGAACTCCGACGGATGCGACTTGCCGTCGTACTTCTCTGGTACGTCTGGCTTGAAATTCTTCATGCTGGGCCACTGGACTTGCCACAGCTCACGAGTAAACGCAGGGCAACCTACCGCGTACGGCAAGCCGCCTGGTTCCCCTGGCGCATGCATGTCGACAGAGGGCCCAGCGCGCTGGTCCGATTGACGTCGCGCTTCTCTTCGGTGCTCGATGCGAGTACGAGCGTCTTCTTGCTGTCGTTCGTGAAGAACTTGGCGCTGATCGCGACAAGCTTGTGGATCTGATGACGCGGTGGAGTCGCTGTCGAGGTGGATCCGGCGAGTCGGCGATCTTGGCCTTCGGGGCGGAGAGTGCATAGTGGTCGCACCCCCACCGGTCTTGTCGCCACCGGCTCGTGCCTGGCTGACTTGCCGCGGCTGCGACGTGCTCGGCTGCCGTTGAGTGTCGCCGTTGGCGAAGCCGATGAGACTCTGAATGGTGGCCCTCCAGTCGTCGATCTTGTCCGCCGTTGGAGGGTAGTCCAGGAGCAGTTGAGCTCGCGCCAAAGCTTCTGCTGGAGTGGCGGGTGGCGGTGGCGAACGGTCCGAGGAGTGGGATATGCTCGGACTTCTAACTATGTTAGAAGGAGCAGTATCCCGTCCAGGCGACCGTGCCTCGCTCGTGCCAGCATGTTGGCGTGCATGTTGGTCTTGAGCACTCCGAGATCCACCAGCTCGATCTTGGTCCAGCAAACGCATGGTACCGTGAGTACCATGACGCTGCCGGTCCCGTGCCTCCTGAGATGGGCGTGGTGCATGTACGGACGCCGAGGTCTTGGAGTGCGCCCGGTCGTTGTGGAGCCGGCTACGCCGCCGATGGGCAGCGTAGCCTTGTCCTTGGACCTGGCAGCACCGTGAGCTCCCTCGCCAACGCCCGTTCTTCCGCCAGCGTCCGCCCCATCAGCCGTTTGCTCCGGCGGTGATGGGTTCGGCGCGGACGGAGTAGCCGCCTCCGAAGCCTTCTTCTTCGGCGGCATGTCGATGAAGATGATGAAGATCTGGCTCGCGTGAACGCCGGATCTGGTTCACACAACCTCGACGCCCCCTACCTGGCGCGCCAAAGATGCCGGGGTTCTAGTCCACGAGCACCTATGGGACCGGCGGACCGAGTCCCTTTCGGTTCGGCGGGGGCGGAGGTCGCGCGAAGAGCAGATCGAGGCGAAGCACACGAGCAGTTTACCCAGGTTCGGGCCGCACGGATGCGTAAAACCTTACTCCTGCTTTGTGGTTTGTATTGAGTTCTTGCTCGGGAGCGCGGAGTGCTACAGTACACTCCAGCAGCTAACGAGACCGAGTGTGAGTGTTCTCTTTCTCCTAACCAGCCAACCCCCTCTACGTTGCGCTTGGGCCTCCTTTTATATGCTCAAGGGGTCACCGACAGGTGGCAACGGAGACAAAGGGTAAATATTGAAAGGTGTTGTGGTTGGTACAACTACCTGCTACAGTGTATCATACCTAACCCTGACGGCAGGGGACAAGGGCATTAAATGCCCGTCTGCATCGCCTAAATAGTGCAAAAGGGACCGTCAGGGACGCCACCACTCGCCACGATGGCGATCTTGTCAGCGCCGCTTGCCACCGCACACCCCTGGCTGCACAGCCTCCCGCCACGTACGCCTGGAAGGGTCCCAGAGCGACACGTTGGTGGATGTGCTGGAGCGCGGGCGCAGAGTGGTGGCTTGTCGCGGCAAGCGCCTTGCCGCGGTCGTTGTCTTGTCGCGTCCGGGAGCTTGTCGCTCACCGGGCCTTGCCGGGGCGCGAGGCGCGTCGCGGCAAGTTCCTTGGGATGCCTTGGTTGGCCTTCCCGGCAAGCTCCTCTTGCCGGGGTCTTGTCTCCTTGGCTTGGATACTTTGTTCTTGAATGGCTCCAAAGGAACCACGGAGGACCTTGGCGGTCACCTGGCAAGCCTTGCCGCGGGATGCTGCGACTGCCCGCGCACAAGTTCGGGATACTAGGGTACCCCTACTCTAGTACACCGACACCTTGTCCCTCGCGCCATCGCACGGTGCGTTCCCAGCCGGTGCCAGCTGCCCGCATTCATGGCGTCCGTTTGTATGCCGTCGTTAAGAGGCTCGGTGCCCGAGGAACCAACTTCGGCAACTTAATGATGCACCAGGACGCTTGGCCTCACTTGAATGCGCTACTTAAAGCGGCAACGCCCAACTAACCTCCACACCATAGTGCATCGTCCTCCTACCTGGCACCACATCCGCCATGACCGCAAGCGCGAACGCTCTGCGGGAGAGCTTGTCTTCAGGGATGAAGCTCGAGGTCGCTGCCCTCGCTCAAGTCGCCTCTCGCGACGCAATAGCGGCGTAGCCAGACGCGGATGCGACCCTACAAGCGGTGGCCACGCTGGCGGCCGACGACGGGAGCATTGTCAGCCACGCGTCCTACTTGCCGCCGTCCAATGTCCGGCACCGCCAAGGTCGGCTACTCCTCCGAGGATGAGTAGGGCATGGGAGGCGGCAGGGCATGGTGTGCCAACTGGCCGGTCTGTATCCCGTGTTCTATTCTTCCTTGCCGGAGACCGCACCTTCACTTCACGGGTCTTGAGCCCCGCCCCCGTACATAGAGATCGCAGATGGAGGACGTCGGTCGCCGCCGTAGAATAGGTTTAGGGTCGGGTTTATTTTATTTTTCTGTCCTATAAAAGTTCGAAATGTAATGAAAATTTGTCGTGTTTGCATTAATCTCGGCCAGTGTATGTGAACTTTCACAATAATATAGTATATTGTAAGAGTACTAGCAAGATGCCCGTGCGTTGCAAGGAAGATCAAGATCTTGTGGGAGAAAAGGATGAACGAGGGAAGGCCTTATCTGCAAATGTGGAGAGGAGTGCGGGTAAATTGTCATAGTTTCCTTCCTATCCGTTAGATATAGATCGGACGGCCTATATTGCAAGATGATAGGCACACCATCATCACCAACTCTGATTTTTATTGAACCGAGACAAAGCTAACTTGCGAAGTAAAATAAATACATAGGGTCTATACATACACAATTAATATTAGGCACTCCAATAGTACGTCCACTATACATTCACGCATTTCACATCTTTCTACATCTATGGGAACCTACGAAAGGGTTAACGTAAATTGCCTCTCTCTCTCTCTCCTCCCCTGATTTTCATGGTGGTGGGCCCCTCCCTCCCCCCAATTTACAATCAACAGCTCACACGTTTCACATTATGTTAATTACGTAACTGGGATTACGTAGGTGTAGCATTACTCGTCCTAACAAACCCAACTAAGCCAAGCTCCCAGCATATCACATGGGAAACACCCGGCCGCGCCGTTTTAGTCAGGATTAATGGATTACTAGTAGTAGTATCAATGGATTGCGCGAAGCAACAAGTTTTTTTTGAGGGGGCGAAGCACCTAGTTTTAAAGGAAAAAAGGCGGTACACTCACAGCACCCCTGTCGCAGTCGCATTGCACCCGACACAAGTTTGGTCCTGCACACGGCTCACGCAAACGGAATGCCCTTCGGCTTCCCTCTTCACTGACACGTGGGACTGCACTTGGAGAAACCGACCATGCGCCAAACTCCCCCCGCCCACCGTGCGAAAATCCCCCCCCCCCACCCAAAAATTCCCCCCAAATCCTAG